>NC_081535.1:35234355-35396855 GCF_030273125.1 Centropristis striata
AAGAAACGATTCACCACTTTAACCCTTAATAGGACACTCATTGAAATACTTCCAAATTCCAAATTTCAACCCTAGAGAATATTGGAGGATATTACATACTGCCAGAATGTGTAAAAAAAACATACGAAAATAATATTTTGAGAAAAAAGTTTACGAGATTAAAGTGGCAAATCTACGAGAAAAAAATGTGCAGATTTATGAGATTTAAAGTGGTGAATCTTGGAGAAAAAAGTTGCTTTTTACCCACCTTTTTCTCGTAAATCTGCAACTTTTTTTCTTGTAGATTTGCCACTTTAATCTAGTAAATTTCCAACTTTAATCTAGTAAATTTGCAACTTTTTTGTCGAAATATTACCTGACTCTAATTACCGTATATAGTTCTTTGCCTGATAAAGGGTTAATGTAGAAAAAACAGAGAAAACCCCTTTAAAATAATACAGTAAATGAATGATTTAATGATGAATTAATTTCTTTTTTCTTTTTAATACAGTATTTTATTTCCCAAAATGTTGAACTATTTCTTTAACACTGCAGCAGAGGGCCTGATGGCTTCACTGCCCTGCTGCACATATATATATATATATATATATATATATATATATGTGCCACACTGTCCTGCTAAGGTCAGTGCCGGAGCAGCCAGAGCTTGTAAAAAGGAACTGTTTAAACCAAAGTCTTTACTTCACTGCGGTGGTTTTTTGGGGGGTAAACGATCTGCCGCCGCCGTGGATGTGTGTGACCAGGAGCCGCGTTTGGCCTGCACACTATTTTTTAACTGCACTTCTGGGATTATGCTTAAATTTTCATATGGAACAGGAAGGAGAGTTAATGTTACATTATGAGCCCGGCTCGGCCCGAGCTGCTGCAAATCTAAAACAGGTGATCCAGTGATCTAACCCAGTGTGTGTGAGCTTCAGGGGCCAGGTCAGGTTGAGAGAAACAATCAAATATTTCTCCTCATGAAGATGCGCAGAAATGTCCACATTAGTTAGGTTTTTATAACTCTGCATGCCACATTAATGAGTAATTTATGTTTAACCCTTTATCAGGCGAAGAACTATATTTGGTAACTTCAGTGGATATCAAAAAGGGCTCGAGAAAAAAGTTGCAAATTTACTGGATTAAAGTGGCAAATCTACAAGAAAAAAGTCGAAGATTTATGAGATTTAAAGTGGTGAATCTGCAAGAAAAAAGTAGCAGATTTACGAGATTTAAAGTGGCAAATTTGTGTGAAAAAAGTCGCAGATTTAAGAGATTTAAAGTGGTGAATCTGCGCGAAAAAAGTCGCAGATTTACGAGATTTAAAGTGGCAAATCTACAAGAAAAAAAGTTGCAGATTTAAGAGATTTAAAGTGGCAAATCTACAAGAAAAAAAGTTGCAGATTTAAGAGATTTAAAGTGGTGAATCTACCAGAAAAAAGTCGCAGATTTAAAGTGGCAAATCTGTGCGATAAAAGTCGCAGATTTAAGAGATTTAAAGTGGCAAATCTACATGAAAAAAGTCACAGATTTATGAGATTCAAAGTGGTGAATCTGCAAGAAAAAAGTTGCTTTTTTCCCACTTTTTTCTCGTAAATCTGTGACTTTTTTCGCGCAGATTTGCCACTTTAAATCTCTTAAATCTGCAACTTTTTCTCTTCTAGATCTGCCACTTTAATCTAGTAAATTTGCAACTTTTTTCTCAAAATATTTTTATTTTGGATATCTGCTGAAGTGACCAAATACGGTTCTTGGCCTGATAAAGGGTTAAAGGGGACACCAGAGAGAAATGATTGTAATTCCTCAGCAGCTCCAGCAGGAGAAGACTCCCGGAGCAGGAAGTACCACTCTGTGCTGCTGGTCATGTGACTGCCAGGGATGAGATGGGATGCTAATAGCATTATCATGCTATTCTACAACCACTATCTCCCTCTGCCCTTGTCTGTGAGGGCTAAATATAGCCAGATAATCCTCCTCATCTCTTAGAAATTCAGCCAACACTTCTATTGTGACAGGGATCGTTTCCTCCTCCACTCTGTCTCTACACATTTCCTCTTGTTAGATTATACACTTTTAAAATAAATATTTAAAAGCAGCAACAACCCAAAAAATGGTAAAAAGTCTGGCGGCAAAGGTAGCAAAAAAAAATAGTGCCCAAATGTTAGTTTGTTTAGATATAATGTCTTTAAAAATACAGATAGTAAACAGTAAATACTATCTTTATTTAAATATATATCTGTAGAATACCTAAAAACATTTTTTCTTTAATATGACTGTTTTTACTGTTTTTTTTTACAATTTCTTTTTAATATTTTTTTTACATTAAAGCTTTAAAAAAACAAAAAGTGACCTTAATTTTACATTCAGATAGTATACAGTTAAGATCGGGGGTTTTGGGGTTTTTTACGTTAAAAGTTTAACTGTAAGTTGCCTTCATTTTACATTCAGCAATATAATTTCCATTTTTTTTTTTTGCATTTTATACAAAGAATTCAATGTAATTTAACATTTAAATCCATTTCAACGTCCATTATATGGTTAATACTTGTAAAAAAAAAAAAAAAGAAATGTACCTTTTTCATGGTATTTGCAAGAAAAACCCTGCTAAATAATACAGTATATATATATATATATATATATATATATATATATATATATGCAAAATGACCTGAAGCAGGCTCAACTTTTGCCCCAATGCAATTTACTGCAAGTGCACATTTATTTATATATATATATATATATATATATATATATATATATATATATATACTGTATTATATAACAGGGTTTTTCTTGCAAATACCATGATACTACCAAGGATCTCTTCACAGCCAGTATGGACAGCAGGAACTCTTTCAATGAACATCTGGGCATGTAGAGATTGTTTTAAGACTTGAAATAAAATGTATAGCTGCATCCGGATCCCTTGTCCTTTAATAGGCTTTACTTGGATAAATGTCCTCATGTCACTGATCATATTTCACAGCTACTTTATAAGATGATTTTTAATCCAGGCCAAGACTTCCCTGTTACACCACTTCTTCTTCTCCTCTTTCACAAAGTACTCAGTATGCACAATTGTTAGAAAATACTAAAAATAACTAATACCTTGAGAATGACATAGTCAGGCGGCTTAGGACCAGATTTAAGAATAAAGGGGACACGCTGGACAAAAGCACATTTTTTTCACATGCTCTCTATCACCAGAGGTTTAAATTTTTGGTAGGAGGAGCCACTTCATCAAGATTGTGGATAGGAGATGGCACCCATATAAAGTCTATGAGAACCAATACATCTTCCAATCCACATAAAAGGTCAATCTTGGTGTCAAAATATGCATTTTCTGGGTCAAGGAATCATTTAAAGCTATTGAGAATATCACTAGAGATCTGACATGAGATTAAAGCGTTCCCTTGATTTTTTTTTTTTGGAGCAGTGTACATTGCAGCTAATCCACTCTCTCCCGTGAACATAGATTAATTTTCAGCTCAGGATTCCTTGCTGCAGCACTTGAAGACCTACCAGTCTGGGTGAAAATGAACATATCTATTTGATCAAATAATTATCTAGTGATATTCTCAATAGCTTTAAATGATTCCTTGACCCAGAAAATGTATATTTTGACACCAAGATTGACCTTCTAAGTGGCTTGGAAGATATAGAGTTTCTCATAGACTTTATATGGGTGCATGTGTGTGCAGAGCGATGGCAGCCAGAGGAAGAGAACGCTGCACATTAACAATAACATATTCATTCCTCTGCGTCCTGCCAGATAATGAGCTCCAAGCACAATTTCCAATACCACAGCTATTGAACAGGAGCGATCAGGAATGAACAGAATTTCTCTTCACACAGAAGGAAACTAGTGTAAACAACAAATTAAGCCGAGGACTACAACTAAAACCAAGGTTAAACCTCAGAAACACTCCAACTGAAAGAATATTTAGTATTAGGTTACACTGAAGGCTGATGTTATCTAACCCCCCTGGTTAGGAAATAATTCCATTTACGGCCTGGAGGAATTTATTCCATATTGTGACACATTATTATAAAGTTATATACCATAGGGGACAGAGCTTTTGCCATTGCCGCCCCTACCCTCTGGAACTCCATCCCCCTGGCCATCCGAAACTCCGACTCACTGCCGTCTTTCAAAAGTCAACTAAAAACCCACCTCTTCAACATCACTTACAACACCTGATAAATCATTTTCCACCCTCTGTCTTCTTATCTCTTTCCTATCCACTGTATTGTTGTTTTTGAATATTTGTATGTATGTATGTATGTATGTACTGTATGTATTGTACATTTGTTCACTCTGTGTTTTTTGTAAAGCGTCTTTGTGTATTTTGAAAAGCGCTATATAAAACTGATGCATTATTATTATTATTATTATTATAAGTATAATATTGCATTTTGATGAGATTTAATTAAAGACTTCTCTAAACCTGCCAATAGTTTTTATACTAACACTAAATAAGTATAAAAGTATTTTTGATCTGTGGTATTACTATAATTTTAGTCATTTTTATTTCATTATTAATATTATTATTGTATTTAGTATATGTTTTTTGTTTGGTTTGTAACAATAGATTGCATTTGGTATTTAATTTATATATATATGTATATATATATATATATATATATATATTTTTTTTTTTTTTTTTTTTTTCTATCTTATTTTGTATTTCATTTTTTATGTTTATTTTCTTCCTGTATCCAATTGTATTTCAATATTTATTTTATATTTTTATATTAATATTCTTTATTTTATTTTGTATTTTATTTATTCTTTGTTTTTTGTGTTTTGATGTCTAACATTAATTGTTTTATTATTTTGTATTTTATTTATGATGTAAATTTTATTTTTATTTTTTGTTTTTTATGTTTATTTTATTCTTGTATTTAATTGTATTTTAACTCTTTTTTTTTAAAATGTTTTATAATGTTTGGTTTATTTTTTATTTTATTTTTAAATTTTATTTATTTATTTCCATTTACAGTCCGGAGGAATTTATTCCATATTGTGACATATTATTAGAGAATATTATAAATATAATATTGAATTTTGGTGGGATTTAACACTTCCTTAAACCTGCCAATATTTTTGACACTAAATAAGTATAAATGTATATTTGAGACAGCCTGTAATGAACTCTCTGACCTTCCTTGGTGTCTGTGAATCTACATGTTCTTCCAAAATGCAAATGTTTGTGAGTGCAAAGGTTGTACATTCATTATTCCAGAGTCATTATTCCTGCTGCTGTCCGCTCCATCTGAGGTATGTAACCTCACCGCCCCATGCAGAGGAGATCAAAGGATTCATAGACAGAAAACAAGTCTATACGTCTTTGTGCATCTAAAACAAACTGAGACAACTGTAATGTAATAAGGCTCTGTTCATGGAGTTCTCCGTCTTTTACTTTCTTTAATTAAATACTTTCCTGACATTTGGCTGTTGGAGCGCCACTTTGTAAATTACCCCGAATACTCAGCCACTTAAATACTTCTCTAAACCTGCCAGAGTTTATTCTATACTCATACTAAATTAGTATTTATTACTATTTTCACTAAGTACTGCTTCAGAGTACTTGTTCCACCAGTGTTGACTACACTGAAAAAAGAAAATAGTTGAACCAACTTAATTGAATTGTTTCATTTGGTAACACCTAAATTAATTAAGTTCTTTCAAATTAATTTAATAAATTGGATTAACACAATTTATTTTAAATTAATTTTAAAGAACTTAATTCATTTAGGTGTTACCAAATAAAACAATTCAATTAAGTTGGTTCTTTTTTCAGTGTATAGTACATAAGATAAGACATAATTAAAGGTGACTTGTTATTATAGCTCTTTTTTTCAGTTTGTTTTATCCAATATTAAATTTTTGTGTAACATTTTTTATATTTTGTATTTTATCCTGTTTTTGATTAGCCTGGCTAATGCCAGTCTCTAATCTCTGGGGGCTCCGTTGTCCCCCGGCTCGTAGCCAGATCACCAGCGTTACAGCAGCGAGCACTAGCGGGGCTGGTAGCGGCGCTAGTAGCGGTGCTAATAGCGGGGCTAGTAGCGGGGCTAGTAGCGGGGCTAGTTGCGGGGCTAGTAGCGGCGCTAGTTGCGGGGCTAGTAGCGGCGCTAGTAGCGGCGCTAGTTGCGGGGCTAGTAGCGGCGCTAGTAGCGGCGCTAGTTGGTAGATTAGGCTTTGGTCAAATCCTGTCAGAAGCAAGGCTAAAACATCCTTTTTGGTGGTGAAACAAGAGTGTAAAGTCAATCGTTGTTCTTCTTTTAAAATCAACTTTGGCTCTAAACTATCTAGAACACTGTCTACAGCTAGATCCAAAGAGTTGCGCGTCTGCTGCAGCCATTTAAGAAAACTACAAAACTACAAGCTTCCGTCTGCCGAGTGGTACGTGTCATCGTCTTGCCGTCCCTCCCCGCTCTGTGATTGGATCCTAAAACAGGGCTAAGAAACGGCTATAGATACCAGACTGTCTGCAGGTTCAAAATGAATTCGAGCGTGCAAGGCAGTATGCGTATACCCAGGCAAATTTTTGATATTTTATTTTATATTTTATCTTATTTTGAAATGTTTATTTTTAATGTTAATTTTTTCTTAGATTTTTTTTTACATGATTATATTATTCTTGTATTTAATTCTATTTTTATCTTATATATTTTTCATTATTTATTTCATGTAGTATTTTTATTTTTTACTTCCTTATTTTTGTTAAAAAAAATCATAAATTTTTTTTGCCACATTTGTTGCCCGTCTCACAATCTCACTACATGCTTTAAGGGGTCCTACGGAGTGAACCACATGACCAGTTTGATGTCATTTTCTCCATCTCTATCTCATGTTTGATGTAAAAAATAAACAGTCATAGAGACTTTCCAAAGAGAGCTATTAATCTATTACGAGTTAGCAACAAAGGAAAAACTTCTCTTTATTTCAATGTGACTTGAGAGCTGAGTCATATCACTGTTTGTCGTCTTGACTGTGCTATTTTAATATGTTAAAGACAAGGACAACTATCAATTGACCTACACTGAAAATAACTCTTTGTTCTCTTTAGAGAAAGATTGATTCATGAATCTCTAGTCAATTATTAAAATTGGATGCAAGCAGATCATTTTGTTTTTACAGCCTCTTTTTCATGGGAATGACAACGCCGAGATATTACATTAAGGACAACTAACACACACTGTAAAACAAGGTGATTTATTCCTCCATAAAACACATTGTTACCACAGAACATAATTACAGTTACAGGCTGATAAAAGAATAGATCTTCACATTACAGCGAGCCATCAAGGTTGCTGTCAAAGCTTCAATGTTTCTCCGCTGAACGTCCTCGATGTATCCACGAGTTATACAAAGATTCACCTTTTCCCCGTCCAGAGTGAAGGACGTGTGAGCTATGAAACGGAGACAGAAGCAGCATTACAATGTAACCGAGCGCAGTAATAACTGTGCTGCTACTGCCGCCCCATTATCATTTGTCCTCATTAGCTTGCTGTCATTTATTAGTTGTGGGCAGTCGGAGCAGAAGAGGCTAAATCACGACATAATTCATTCTTGATGGATTTCATAATGTTCTCCGGAGAGAGGATGTCCTTAAGTACGCCGTATGTACACCGTTCAAGAGCAAGACCGTCCACACACGATATTATTCAGCCTGGTCCACCACCAGGCAGAAGCTCTTGGCTTTACTCCATTGGCCTAAGTGATTGGCTATTGATTTTTTATACACTTAATCCATTTATCTGCTGTCTTTGCTGCTGACAGAGGACAGTATAGGAACAAATCCCTTAAAGGTGACCCAGCTACCTGCTGAACCACTTTACATATGGAACCTGAAGAGTTCAGTCCTGAGTCTGCACAAAACTCCAAGTATTCACACAGCGACAGCCAGCTGCAGAATTGAGAGAGTACTTCTCATTTATTTATTACTCTTCACACAACTACTTTCATCATTACTGTGTGCACAAACACTGCAACACCTTGACTCTTTCCTTTAGGGTCAACTTTAGTGAACCAATAGCAACCTGTCTTGACCATGAGAAGAGAAATGGATATAGTGTTGGAGGTATAGCCCTGTTCTTTCCTATGAACTATTCAACATGAAGCCAAAAAACCACAGCCTTCAATTCATGAAAATACCCAGATCTTCTATGGCTTCTCCACAACCATGGGGCCCATAGAGCTAGGCTATTAGTGACTCCCACCATGAAATTATTTAATCGTGTGGCTCTCCAAATGATTCATGTCTGGTAGAGAAATTAGTCAGTTTGCACAGATTGTGATATTAAAAACAATGTATCCGCTGATTTACAAACAACTCTTTCACAACATAAGTCAATTGGAAAAAGTTTGTCTGAGGAAATCCATAGATTCAGTTCATCTATCTTGTTCACGATGGTGGTGGAAGTGGTGGTTTGTCTGGTCGAATCTTTAGCCTTGTGAATATTCCAGACCGGCAACCCCATTTCTGCTTCCAGAATCTCCTCCGTCTCCGTCGCCTGTTGGAGCCTACAGCAATCCACGGAGAGCCCGGTGGTCTGGCGATCTCCTCCGGTATGTTGTGAAGATGCAATAAGTCACTTATGACAGCTTGCTCGTACTGTAAATCGACTATTAACAGCTTGTGTCGACTGTAGTACGGGTGCCCGCGACTAGATATACAACTGACAGTAAAACATAAAAGTAAAAACAAGTTTAAAAAGCACCGAGAGTGCTAGCCTTCAGCCGCTGCGACTATGCGCGCCGCCATCTTGCTTCCCTTGCTTGTCTCCCCATTGTGTTGCACCATTCACTTTACTTAACCCTCCTCTGCCAGAATTTTTTCTGCAAAAGAGGAAAGGTATGCAGACAGTTATGACAGAAATTGATGGCACAATTATGTCTATTAAATAAACTTATTTTCCCTCTGGCAACCAAGCTAAGCTAATAAGCTAAAAGTGCTATCTGACTCCTTCCTGTTCTTTGATGTACGCCTACTTAATGCAGGTGTGCGGAGTATGGCCATCAAGCTTATTGCAGGTTGCAAAATGTGATGCGTGTGATTGCACTGCCTTTTTTGATGAAGCTTAATTTTAACCCTCTGAACCCAAATTGAAATGTACGTATGTTTTTTTTAAACGATTGCCAAAAATACACCATTTATCGTAGAACGAAACTGTAGAAACAGATATTTTGTCAAACATTGAACTTGCTGACAGTCAGTAAACTGAACCAGGGGTTACAAAAGTTTCCCTTAGAAAAAGTAACCAAAGCTAAGCTTAAAATTGTCATATTTCTGTCAAAATCACTTCTTCTACATGTGCCATGTAATCATCACCAAAAATAAACCGTTTTGAATAACTCGACCCCGTTAAAAACATTAAATTCTGCCATGATTGATTCTGCTGTCCCTTTAAAGAGAGTTCATTAAAGAACAGCATCCTGTTTAAATGCACAAAATATCTAAATGTTCAGGTTTGGCGTCCACGTGCACAGCAGTGTGTTTGGTTCACAGCTGATAAGGAAAGTGCACAGCTCTTGACACGGGAAGAAAAACAGCTTTGAAGGAGGCCACATTGCACAGCTGAAGCATTTCTCTTCACATCTTTAAAGGTGTGAGGGGAAAAAACACATCCTCCTGGTATATATGTGACGGCGTGGCTGTTGCCCTCTCCGGTGCAGCCTTTGATCTAGTCCACGGAAGTTCAATCTGGGCCTCAGCTGTGGGAAAGAGCAGCAGGGCTGAACAGGACAGAGTCCGAACAGAGAGAGAGCAGCAGATAGCAGGTGCTGGAGCCGTGACCTTCCCCATCCCAGGCCAGCATTCCTGCCTGTCAGACCCCCCGGCTCTGGGCATGCACTGTCTCCACGCACACCATCTGGAGCTGTTTGTCCTGCTGCACTGTGTTCAAATGCAAGAGTGTCCAAAACGCTTAAAGCACTCGTCGATGACACCGCGGTACCACAGGGACTTTGATTAAAGATGATAAACGCTTAGAGAGCTGTGTTGTTGGTCGCTCCGCTAATCCTCACACCTCCAACACATAAATACAGGATACTGATAAATACAGGAGCAGCAACTGTCTTTAAGTTTTAGAGCTTTATGTCCTCAGGACCACAGCCAAATATAATGGCATGTCTTTAGGGGCCGATGATTACCACCTGAGACATCCAAATCTTTTCTGATTTCTTCACAAAACTTGCAAGGTCTTAAAATATTGCATGACAGCTTGTGTTGTCTTGAATTCGATCTTACTTTAATCGCCTCATCATGTGGAGGTCTCCTGGCTGTGTGTACACTCACAGTATCCAGTGAACATCTGCAGAAAAAAAAATGCTGTTTGCATGTTTAATATACAATGAGGTATCATCTGCGTACAGAATTTACGCACATAAATATTACCACCTGAGGCCCTCAAACTTCAATTCTGTGTATGTTTTTGCACATCTTGCACCCTTTTTTTTCATTCAACTTGTGCCCTTTTCTCATGCAACTTGTGAGAATTACTTAATTGCTGATAAGCGACAGCAATGGCTTCTCTCACTGTCAGTGCAGAATCCTGGAGAAGAGGAGAAATCTGT
The DNA here is from genome assembly GCF_030273125.1 of Centropristis striata. Classification (NCBI taxonomy): domain Eukaryota; kingdom Metazoa; phylum Chordata; class Actinopteri; order Perciformes; family Serranidae; genus Centropristis; species Centropristis striata. Next base: position 35,244,920 of record NC_081535.1, read on the forward strand.
TCCCAATCCTCTCTACACCTCTTATCACCAGCAGCCTGTGAGCTCTGTGTACTTGGAAAGCACCTCGTCACTTATTCAGTCAAATACACATGGTGCATGTCAGGGAGGCTAATACTGTCCCCTCTACTAATAAAGCCAACATAAGAGAGTTAAACAGTAGTCTGAAACTGTCTTTTAAACAGTCACTGCACTGTTAAAAATCTTTGCAGAAATAACAGTAAAACACTGTCAAATACATCAGAAATAGGGCGTAAAATAAAAAATTGTATATCACCATATTAGACACTTTTAATTAATCAAAATCAAATCAAAGAATAGCACAAAACTTTTACTTTTTTCTGCCATAAAGTGGAAGAAACACACAGTTTTGCTGTAAAAATAAAACATTTTCATGCAAAATTTATGGAGAAATACCATGATGTGTGAATGAATGACACAATTACCCTAAAAATAACAGGAATACTCAGTCTAAATGACAGTTTTTGCTGATATTTACATTTAAATTTAGAATAAAAAATCCACTCACTGTAATTTTTACGGTGAAGTTCTGGCAACCACAGCTGCCGGTATTTTACCGTAAATTAAACAGATTTTTTTTTACAGTGTGTGTACCTGCTCACACAAACACTGGAAATGGAGAAATACCACTGGAATTAATTGATTTGTCTTGATCAGTAAATAAGTAAATCCAGGTAAACTGACAAATGTTAACCCAGCCTTGAAATGGAACTGGTGAAGGAGCTATAAGGACATTGACCCTTTATCAGGCAAAGAACTATATTTATATATATACTTCAGGTAATATTTAGAGAAAAAAGTTGCAAATTTACTCGATTAAAGTGGCAAATCTACAAGAAAAAAAAGTTGCAGATATAAGTGGGAAATCTACGCGAAAAAAGTAGCTGATTAACGAGAAAACAGTGGAAAAAAAGAAACTTTTTCTCACAGATTCACCACTTTAAATCTCATAAATCTACACTTTTTTTTCTCGTAGATTTGCCCCCTTAATCTCGTAAACTTTTTTCTCAAAATATTATTTTCGTATGTTTTTTTTTTTACATTTTTAAATTTGCAAGTATTTCAATGAGTGCCCTATTAAGGGTTAAAGTGGTGAATCTGGGAGAAAAAAGTTGCTTTTTTCCTACTTTTTTCTCGTAAATAATAAATTTAATTTAATTTAATTAAATTAAAAAATAATAATTCCCTTCAATATCCTGAATCATATTGCCATTTTAATATCAGTTGCAAAAAATGAGTTCATTCATGTTAATTTCTTGGCTGGGTGTGGCTTGTTAAGACATTCAAATCTTTTCTGATTTCTTCACAAAACATGCAAGGTCTTAAAATATTGCATGACAGCTTGTGTTGTCTTGAACTTGATCTTACTTTAATCTGCCTCATCATGTGGAGTTTTCTTGGCTGTGTGTACACTCACAGTATCGAGTGAACATCTGCAGATAAAAAAATGCTGTTTGCATGTTTAACATACAATGAGGTGTCATCTGCGTACAGAATTTACGCACATAAATATGTGCAAATGTTTCATGTGAAGTAGCCACCTTGGGGCTGTCAGGTCATCTACAGATGAACTCCATTACCTCCTCTTTTTCGCCGCTCCTTGTCGTACTCGGCTCTGCAGGTTAACAATTATGTAATCACAGACCCCTGCAGACGGAGGCCAGCGCGGGAGACAGAAGCCGGGCCAGACGTACAGGTATTCTAAACTTTTTTCTCGCAGATTCACCACTTTAAATCTCATAAATCTACACTTTTTTGCAAGGTCTTAAAATATTGCATGACAGCTTGTGTTGTCTTGAACTCGATCTTACTTTAATCACCTCATCATGTGGAGGTCTCCTGGCTGTGTGTACACTCACAGTATCCAGTGAACATCTGCAGAAAAAAAAAATGCTGTTTGCATGTTTAACATACAATGAGGTATCATCTGCGTACAGAATTTACGCACATAAATATGTGCAAATGTTTCATGTGAAGTAGCCACCTTGGGGCTGTCAGGTCATCTACACAAGAACTCCATTACCTCCTCCTTTTTCGCCGCTCCTTGTCGTACTCGGCTCTGCAGGTTAACAATAATGTAATCACAGACTCCTGCAGACACTTATTCAGTCAAATACACATGGTGCATGTCAGGGAGACTAATACTATCCCCTCTACTAATAAAGCCAACATAAGAGAGTTAAACAGTAGTCTTAAACTATCTTTTAAACAGTCACTGTGTACCTGCTCACCCAAACACTGGAAATGGAGAAATACCACTGGAATTAATTGATGTCTTGATTAGTCAATAAGTAAATCCAGGTAAACTGACGAATGTTAACCCAGCCTTGAAATGGAACTGGTGAAGGAGCTTTAAGGACATTGACCCTTTATCAGGCAAAGAACTATATTTGGTAACTTCAGGTAATATTTAGAGAAAATGTTTGCATGTTTAACATACAATGAGGTATCATCTGCGTACAGAATTTACGCACATAAATATGTGCAAATGTTTCATGTGAAGTAGCCACCTTGGGGCTGTCAGGTCATCTACACATGAACTCCATTACCTCCTCCTTTTTCGCCGCTCCTTGTCGTACTCGGCTCTGCAGGTTAACAATTATGTAATCACAGACCCCTGCAGACGGAGGCCAGCGCGGGAGACAGAAGCCGGGCCAGACGTACAGGTATTCTAAACTTTTTTCTCGCAGATTCACCACTTTAAATCTCATAAATCTACACTTTTTTGCAAGGTCTTAAAATATTGCATGACAGCTTGTGTTGTCTTGAACTTGATCTTACTTTAATCGCCTCATCGTGTGGAGGTTTCTTGGCTGTGTGTACACTCACAGTATCCAGTGAACATCTGCAGAAAAAAAAATGCTGTTTGCATGTTTAACATACAATGAGGTATCATCTGCGTACAGAATTTACGCACATAAATATGTGCAAATGTTTCATGTGAAGTAGCCACCTCGGGGCTGTCAGGTCATCTACACATGAACTCCATTACCTCCTCCTTTTTCGCCGCTCCTTGTCGTACTCGGCTCTGCAGGTTAACAATAATGTAATCACAGACCCCTGCAGACACTTATTCAGTCAAATACACATGGTGCATGTCAGGGAGACTAATACTATCCCCTCTACTAATAAAGCCAACATAAGAGAGTTAAACAGTAGTCTTAAACCGTCTTTTAAACAGTCACTGTGTACCTGCTCACACAAACACTGGAAATGGAGAAATACCACTGGAATTAATTGATCTGTCTTGATTAGTAAATAAGTAAATCCAGGTAAACTGACGAATGTTAACCCAGCCTTGAAATGGAACTGGTGAAGGAGCTTTAAGGACATTAACCCTTTATCAGGCAAAGAACTATATTTGGTAACTTCAGGTAATATTTAGAGAAAATGTTTGCATGTTTAACATACAATGAGGTATCATCTGCGTACAGAATTTACGCACATAAATATGTGCAAATGTTTCATGTGAAGTAGCCACCTCGGGGCTGTCAGGTCATCTACACATGAACTCCATTACCTCCTCCTTTTCCGCCGCTCCTTGTCGTACTCGGCTCTGCAGGTTAACAATAATGTAATCACAGACCCCTGCAGACGGAGGCCAGCGCGGGAGACAGAAGCCGGGCCAGACGTACAGGTATTCTAAACTGGTTACATTAGACCAAACAGGCCATCTGTCTCCCTCTGTAATTGGACACTGTGGATTAGAAGGAGACAGCGGCGTTTCCCAGCCAAGTGGGCTAGTTACTGTTTATTTGGAATTAATTACCAAGGAGAGTGGAAACCTCACAGTTCCCAAAGAGTGAATCCAGACACTTGTGAGAGGAAGGAGAGTGCCATGCTGAAAGCTATGGCAACAGAGCTGGGACAGTTCAGAGCAGCTGATGTCTCAGATGATGATGATGCAGAGTTAGGTAGATAAGGACAAAAGCTTTTTTTTTTTTTTTTTGCTTTAACAAACCCTCCTTCTCCGATTCGGTCACCCTAAACTGAGACAGCGAATGAATGGATGTCTTCAGCGGTGGTAACGGGAATCCTGGTGTGATGCCATTAGCTGCTCTCATGCTGTGGGTGCTTTCCAAGAGTTGAGTGAAAGGACAAGAGTATATATCTCTTAAAGCCTGTGAGAACGGAGCATCCACCCTGGCACCAACACATCTGATCCTCAGTGTGTGTGTGTGTGTGTACTTGTACTTCCCACATTGTGAGGACCGGAACACGTTTTTAACCAACAGAGTGAGGACATTTTGCAAAGTGAGGACATTTCGACCAGTCCTCACTAATTTAAAGGCTTTTTTGAGATCTCAGACTTTGTTTTAAGGGTTAAAGGTTACATGGTAATGATAATTAACTGAAACTGTATTGTGTGGTTACAAAACTAACTAAAATTAAAGTGAAAATGTCCTTCGTTTTCATCTTTGTCAACTTTTTTCATACATAATGAAGATGGATAAGACAAATGAAATAAAGGCAAAATTTACCGTGACCTCTTTTAATCTCCCACCCAACAAATACCCCATTACAAAACACTAAAACTAATACAAACTAAAGCATTTAAAAAAAATAAATACTAAAGTAAAACTAGCAAACTCACTCTAAACACTAATTAAAACTAACTGAATTTGAAAACAAAAATTCACAACAAAATTAAAACTAAAATAATGAGAAATACAAAACTATTGTAACCTTGGTAGGGAATTCACTGTTCCAATGAGGGTCCTCACAAAGATAGAAGTACAAGAATGTGTGTGTGTGTGTGTGTGTGTGTGTGTGTGTAGGCTTTTTTCCTCTCACCATGTACACCACTAAAAAATGTTGCACTGACATGTTTTGATGTGTTTTGACAAATGAATCCACTAACAAATCTTCAAAAGCTGCTCTTTTTATTGCATCTACTTTTTTCTTTAGGGCCGGTGAAGGGCTGCATCACTGCATTTTTTTTCACTACGCTAAAGTTCAGTTTGCATGCAGTATAATACATGAAGTGAGATATCCTTTACATTTGAAAAAAATGCTATTAGCCAAACATCAAACAAGTGCAACAACACAAGAGATGCTCGGGCAGCTAATATTACTTACTAGTTCATCAGCTTGACTTTTATTTAGCAAATCATTCTAAAGTCACTCTCCTTTCCAAGTAAAAGAATAAGAGCATCACCAGTAATAAATGTTGCACTGACGTTTTAATGTGTTTTGAAAAATGAATCCACTAACACAGAGTCTCTTCAAAAGCTGCTCTTTTTATTGTATCTACTTTTTAAAAAAAAGGGCTGGTGAAGGGCTGCATCACTGCATTTTTTTCACTATGCTAAAGTTCAGTTTGCATGCAGTGAAATAAATGTACAAGTGAGACAACGCAATAAATTAGCATATAATTTACATTTTGAAAAAAAAAATTAGTAACAGTGTACCAACATTAATACTGAATATAAAATATACGCAACTAAATCACATGATGCTTTTTCATTTCTCTTGCACTTTAGGTACAGATATAAGCAATGTGACATTCAAACATCCAAGTTCACAGCAATGAGTACCAGTTTGAGTGATTTCACTTCTCTTCTTTTCTGGAGGCTCCGTAATCCTGCAGCCGGTAGAGTCCAAACTGTCCTTTTTTCTCCCCAACAACGGCCTCATTCAAGGTTTGGTAACCAATAAAATCTGCTCGACATCATCATACTTGAAGTTGGCTACAAAAAAGTAGCAGCAGCAAAATTAGAAATTAGTTGTTAACAGCTTTGATGAGATTCTTGCACACTCCTTAAAATGTCTTTTCAGATTTTCTCAGACTCCTACTTTTCCTCCCACACCAGCAGGAATGTCACCTGTCAGTTACAACCGGCCGAGTGTCCACTTTGTTGGTAGCACAAACAACAATAACACGGTTAACAATGAAAAATTCCCAGTGTGAGGTATAAACAGATACAAACAAAAACAAATAACATGACCAGCATTTACCAACAGAGATATTGACAAGGATATTATTATTATTATTATTTCATATTGTTTGGATCCAGCCTCACTTTTAAGCACACTGGAGGGTTGAATGGAAGCACCCACTTGATAGCACCAGAAGCCTGGGAAGGCCGTAACCCTCGGAGCAGAGCAGGAGGAAAAGGAGGTAAACACAATACTCCATGGAGATAATAAAAAATAAAATAAAAGAAGAGGGGAAAGCACCATTGAGTTGGCTGTTTTTGTCTTTTTTTGCTGAAAGATGATGAGAGGAAAGAGGACGAGGGGGGTCACTTTATCTGGTCTGGCAACATATAAATAATGAATGTGATGTTTGTTTATTTAGCACTGGCCTCTTACTGAAGGAATAGTTGAGACATCTGGGGAAATTAATTTTCTTGCTTGAGTGTCAGATGAGAATGAAGCCAGGAGACGTTAGCTTAGCGTAGCGTAGCATAAAGACTGGAAATTCGCCGCTCTAACATTCCCTTCATAGTTTTTTTTTTTTAACCTTCCAAAATAACTGTTAAACATTTCTCATTAGCAGATATCTGCATGGAAATGCGGAATCTGGTTTCCATTTGTAGTCCGAGTAGTTTTGAACAATTGCTTTTGAGTTTTAGTTAAGTTTAGTTTTGAGTTTTAGTTAAGTTTAGTTTTGAGTTTTAGTTAAGTTTAGTTTTGAGTTTTAGTTAAGTTTAGTTTTGAGTTTTAGTTTAGTTTAGTTTTGAGTTTTAGTTAAGCTTTAGTTGCATGCAGGTAAACAGTCAGTGTACAGAGCAAAAAGGTGGATTGCTTTGGCCAAAATGGACTCTCAGAAGCTACATTTTTATTTATTTATCTGCAATCATGTGCAGATATCTGTTAATAGACATCTTCTCTCAACTCTCACCCCACAAATATTGGCTGAAATATATATATGATAGCTGATGGTATTCTGAGCCTGTCGGTGTCAGATTATAGCTCACTCAAAGCTAATTTCACACAGATTAAAATGAAGCACTTCACGTTCATAGTTCACGATTTTGAATTTAGTTCACAGCCACAAAAAATGAGCTAGCTCACGTTCATTCCTAGTTTGGGTGTCACAAATAATCACACGTTTTTTCAGACCTAGTGGGCACACTTTTGCACAAGAATGTAGAGATTTATGGTCAAATCTTTTCTGATTGTGTTTATTTGAATATGTGGCTTTTGGCAGTGTTTCCCCGTCTATCCATGGTTAGCATTAGGGATAATGTTTGTTTCAGATTGAGGCAGGGGGAAACATATTAATGTGGTAAGAGTCTTCAACACAACACTGACTGATTAATCCTTGGGTGCTGAGAAACAGTGTGTGAGCATCCAAGAGTTAACAAAGTTCACAATCATGATAATTACTTTAAAACAGTAACACGTTCAATGAATGCACTCATTTATCACGTCCATGCACAACAAAGAATCCAAAAGCCACATGCACCATCATGATGTGATAACTCTGAGCTGTTAATCTTATTAACGGTGACAGTAAAGGCCCTATTTTGAACGTAACAGCTTGAACCGGCAGCTGACTGAACGCACGACTGAGTTGAAGAGGCAGAACATCACAAAGTTATCAACAAACTCAAATGCAAACAATTTTGATTCCTAATTTCCACCTCTACTTTTTCCTCTAAAGAAAAGAGATAAAACATGTTTATTTGTGAACTCTGTGACTTAGCCATGCTACCTCTTTCCTCCTGCACTGTAAAAAAAATCTGTTTAATTTACGGGAAAATACCGACAGCTGTGGTTGCCAGAACTTCACCGTAAAAATTACAGTGAGTGGATTTTCTATTCTAAATTTAAATGTAAATATCAGCAAAAACTGTAATTTAGACTGAGTATTCCTGTTATTGTTTAGGGTAATTGTGTCATTCATTCACACATCATGGTATTTCTCCATAAATTTTGCATGAAAATGTTATATTTTTACAGCAAAACTGTGTGTTTCTTCCACTTTATGGCAGAAAAAAGTAAAAGTTTTGTGCTATTCTTTGATTTGATTTTGATTAATTAAAAGTGTCTAATATGGTGATATACAATTTTTTTATTTTACGCCCTATTTCTGATGTATTTGACAGTGTTTTACTGTTATTTCTACAAAGATTTTTAACAGTGTGTATCCAGTCTTTATGCTAAGCTAAGCTAAGCTAAGCTAAGCTAACAGTCTCCTGGCAAAAGCTTCATATTTACAGTCCAGATGTTGAAGTGACTGCTGTCAATCTTCTTCTCAGCAAGAAAGCAAATAAACTGTTACTCTTTAACTGTGATGTCTGATTAAACCATCTTCCTATTTTAAAGAATAAGAAATGGTGACTGCTTTGTGACTCCAATACAGAACATGCTCCTTCAAAATGAATCCTTCAATAGTGAACTGAAAGCTCCTCTGGGATGTTTTTAAAAGGCCAGTTGGGTAAAAAGTGTTTCATGCGACCCAGGCACCAAGATCTTCATGCTACTGGACTAAGTGACGATGCTGGGTGAGTTTTACTGAAGGAACTAAGGCACCCCAAGAAAAAAAATCCTCCTATCACCACGTGGTATTTTCTGGTCCTGGATTAACATCATATATAATATACAAATCCTTACAGTATATAAGGGTTTAACGTATGTTACAGTATGTAATATTTTCATTCCAGCACAGAGAATAATGAATTCAATCACATTACATTCCCTTCCATGACAGTAGGTTTACTATCTGACACAAATATGATCAGAGGACAAAATATCTCAGCTCTGTTTGGAATTGTACAATAAATATACAGTACACTGATGGGGTTTCTCTGTCGTATCTGAGCGGTAAATTGGCAAAAAAGTATTTACACAAAAAAGTGCACCGAAGCCAAAAGTCTGCCTGCCAATAGCACCATCACAAGACCCCGTCCGTCCGTCCCTCTGGTGAGGAGTCCATCTCCACTACGGGGACATCCTCCATCCTCTGATGTGTCCAGCACTTTGGATTCATAAAACAACAAAGGAAGACTAACAATGATATCAGTAATTATTATTATAATAAAAATAACATCACCAACGAATAATCTTCCACGTTCCACTTCACAGAAGTGAAATTTAAAAAAAACGGTTTGTGTCAGCGCGGAGGGCTGAGCAGTGGTTTGGAGGGCAGGAGGAGCAGGTGATGAAAACAGGGGAACCCTTCTCTCTCCCAGGTTTTTCTTTTTATTTCAGTCTGCCCTGTTTTCTTCTTCTTCTTTCCCTTTCAGTGCCGTTTCCCTCCACACTCAAAAAAAAATGATTAAGCCAAAAATGTGGACTTTATGTAATTTAATTACATGTAAATGTTCCGTGTAATTTTGTTACATACGTTGAATGTAAAAGGTCAAATCAAATGCAATGTTTTTCTTTCATTAAAAAGTAATATAGATCAATTAAATAGCGTTAATGCAAATTTCTACGTAAACTTAATGTGTAGATTTACTTAAAATTTACGTATACTTTTACATAAACCTTATGAGTTCATTCAATATTACATATAAAGTTAAAGAGACTTATAAAGTCCATATGAAGTAAAGCTTATTAAGATCATAACTCATATAAAAAACCTTCCTTACTTACTACTAATAAGCAATAATTCTGAGGTTATTGAGGGAAAACTCTTAGTTAATGTCTTACTGGTTGTATAATAAGGCCATGCAGAATAAGGCATTAATAACTACTTAATAATGACTCATTAAGAGCCAATATGTTACTTATTTGCATGCTAATAAGCAACTTATTAATGTTGAATATGTGTTCCCTAAACAGTAATCTGTTGCCCCAATTTGCTGCTTAATGTTAATAAAGAAACTCATAAGGTTTATGTAAAAGTATACATAAACTTTAAATAAATTTACACATTAAGTTTATGTCATTTGCAATAACGTTATTTAATTTATTTATGTTACTTTTAAATGAAAGGAAAACATTGCATTTAATTTGACCTTTTAAATTCAACGTACGTAACAAAATTAAATGGAAAATTTACATGTAATTAAATTACATAAAGTCCACATTTTTTGCCTTAATTCTTTTTTTGAGTGCATCTCTCTGGCCGTTCTCTCTCTCTCCAGCTCCGAGGGTCAGTGGCCCTGGCAGGTCTTGCAGCACATCTGTCTGAAGTACGCACGGCTGCAGAACTTGAACTTCAGCACCAGCGGGCAGTACGCCACTTTGTTCACGTCTTTGCACTCTGCAGGGAGAGAAAGAAGAAAGAAAGGCGGGTTAAAGAGCCAGTTATTGTAGCACATTTTGATTTATCTTCCTTGAGCTTTTTTTCAGTGTTTTATGTTTTTTTAATGAGCATGACTCGGCTCTTAAGACCTGTTCTGCTTCCAGCTTCGTGCATTACTATCACAGTTGAGTTCAGCATCACATCTTCTGGTCATTTAACCCATTAAGGCCTAAAACGCCTGGGAAAAAGGTCTGTAAAACCTATGGGGCGATTTTAAAATAACCCCCTAAAACCTGCAGGGTTTTTATGTTTTTTTATGTCTTTTTTTTGTGATTTTATGTCTTTTTTTTTGGTCATTTCGTGTCTTTTTTTGGTGATGATTTCAAAGTTCTGGAAAAGTTGCATTGCGACACTCCCACATTTATTCCTATTTTGTGTTTTTTTTTAGTCATTTTGTCTTTTTGTGTCTTTTTGTGTCTTTTTTGGTAATTCTGTGTCTTTTTTTGGTAATTCTGTGTCTTTTTTGGTAATTTTGTGTCTTTTTTGGGTAATTCTGTGTGTCTTTTTTGGTAATTCTGTGTCTTTTTTGGTAATTTTGTGTCTTTTTTGGGTAATTCTGTGTCTTTTTTAAATAATTTTGTCTTTTTTTGGTAATTCTGTGTCCTTTTTGGTAATTCTTTGTCTTTTTTGGTAATTTTGTGTCTTTTTTGGGTAATTCTGTGTGTCTTTTTTGGTAATTCTGTGTCTTTTTTGGTAATTTTGTGTCTTTTTTGGGTAATTCTGTGTCTTTTTTAAATAATTTTGTCTTTTTTTGGTAATTCTGTGTCCTTTTTGGTAATTCTTTGTCTTTTTTTGGTGATGATTTCAAAGTTCTGGAAAAGTCCCATGTTGCATTGCGACACTCCAACATGTATTCTGATGCATTTCATTGGCCGAGAGACCGAAAAAAGGTGAAAAAAACTACAAGTACTACAAAACGACGTATCCGCTTTCCCGGCTTTAATGGTAGAATAACGCAACAGAGCTCCCGGTTTTAATGGTAGAAATGCGGTAATACTTTCCTGGCTTAAATGGGTTAACAACACCAATTTTCTGAAAGTATTTCCCTCAAACACTCTTCTAAACATCTGGATGAAAGAAGAAGATTAAAATCATTATTGACCTGTTCCCAAAGTTACAAGTACTTTCTCTTAGTCAAACTGGATAGCTGGAAATGACAAACAAAGAAGTACAACTATAGTATCACTGATAATAAATGTAAAAAATGTTTGTGGAAATTACAGTAAAAAAACTGTCAAATTGCATCAGAAATAGGTTGTAAAATTAAACAGTTTATACTTCTAATTACTGTAAATCAAAGAGTAGTATAAAACTTTAAATTCTACCGCCATAAACTGCAGAAAACACACAGTTTTGCTGTAAAAACATAACATTTCCATGTAAAGTTAATGGAGAAATACCATGATGACACAATTTTTCTAAAAGTAATGGGATTATTCTGTATAAATTACAGTTTTTGCTGATATTTACATTTACAAAAAAATACGCTCACTGTATTCTTTTACGGTGATGTTCTGGCAAACATCACCGTACCGTAAATTAAACAGATTTTTTTTACAGTTTCAGCTCAACCTGGACCCAATAAGCAGCGTAAAATGGATGAATGGAATTTACAATGATGAAGTTCATGTAGGTTTTTGCAAAAATCAACACTTGCCCATTATAAGTTGAGCTTCTTGCCACTGTTGCTGCAGTAATAAGAGTGTTTGCTGAGGGTCAATGTGGTGCTGAATAAAACAAGATTAAACAACCTCCCATGCCAATAATCCTTTTTATTTTATAGGAGCATAACCTCTCCTGATAGGAGGCAAAAGGGAGGCTTTTATGAATTAAATATAAGACTCTTACACGTTTTAATGCATCGATCCTTTGCTTTTCCACACCTACAGGTTTATTTTTTTCTAATAATTTTAATTTTAATAGAAAATAATGCTTCTATTTTACAAAAAGAGCAAGAACATTTTTATTTCAGTCATTTCTATGAAGTCCTGTGAGGGGATAGTTTTTATTCTGCACACTTTCTTGTGCACAAAAGACTTTAATTCTTCAAACTTTTCCGCTAATTTGATTAAGAAATACAGTTGAAACTTGCACAAATATTGTTTATTTTGCAACAAATTGAATATTTTCTCACACAGATAGTTAGAAGAGTCTTAAATTATTCTGGAAATACCTTTAACCCATTGAAGCCTAAGAGTCCTGTAAAAACTGCCTGTAAAACCTCTGGGCGATTTTAAAATAAGCCCCTAAAACCTGAAGTTTTTCTGGAAATTCAACAGAAGTGTCAATGCTTCTACTAAATAATAGATTTTTTTTTAGAAATGAAATTCAAAAAGTATTTGAGAGCTTATACAAATACTACAAAACGACGTATCCGCTTTACAGGCTTCAATGGGTTAAAACAGCAGTATTAAGTGTTTTTAGAAACGACCTTCTGGGTTTTTCAATACTGCTGCCGTGTATTTATTTTTCAGAAATGTTGGATGTGAGGGGGTATTTTTTATTCTGCACACTTTCTTGTGCACAAAAGACTTTAATTCTTCAAACTTTTCGCTAATTTGATTAAGAAATACAGTTGAAACTTGGAAAAATAGGCTGAGGCTGAAAAATCGATTATTTAGTAGGAAGAGTTGACACTTGAATTTGCGTTGAATTTCCAGAAAAACTTCAGGTTTTAGGGGCTTATTTTAAAATCGCCCAGAGGTTTTACAGGCGTTTCAGGCCTCAATGGGTTAAGAAATCCAGTTGAAACTTGGAAAAATACTTTTTATTTTGCAACAAATTGAATATTTTCTCACACAGACAGTTAGAATTGTCTTAAATTATTCTGGAAATACCTTTAAAACAACAGTATTAAGTGTTTTCTTGAAACAACCTTGTGGGTTTTTCAATACTGCCGTGTATTTATTTTTCAGAAATGTTGGATGCTTTAACATTTTTATTTCAGTCATTTCTATGGAGCCCCTAAAGTCCTGTGAGGGGATAGTTTTTATTCTGCACACTTTCTTGTGCACAAAAGACTTTAATTCTTCAAACTTTTCCGCTAATTTGATTAAGAAATACAGTTGAAACTTTGGAAAAATACTTTTTATTTTGCAACAAATTGAATATTTTCTCACACAGACAGTTAGAAGAGTCCTAAATTATTCTGGAAATACCTTTAACCCATTGAAGCCTAAAAGTCCTGTAAAAACTTCCTGTAAAACCTCTGGGTGATTTTAAAATCAGCCCCTAAAACCTGAAGTTTTTCTGGAAATTCAACAGAAGTTTCAACTCTTCTACTAAATAATAGATTTTTCAGCCTCTGTAGCAGATAGAAATGAAATTCAAAAAGTATTTGAGAGCTTATACAAATACTACAAAACGACGTATCCACTTTCCAGGCTTCAATGGGTTAATTCTTCAAACTTTCCGCTAATTTGATTAAGAAATACAGTTGAAACTTTGGAAAAATATTGTTTATTTTGCAACAAATTGAATATTTTCTCACACAGATAGTTAGAAGAGTCTTAAATTATTCCGGAAATCCCTTTAAAAACAGCAGTATTAAGTGTTTTTTAGAAACAACCTTCTGGGTTTTTCAATACTGCCGTGTATTTATTTTTCAGAAATGCTTCTTGGATGCTTCTCGCTGTGACTCACAGAACACACGAGAGGCACAAACTGGGGCGAACCTGCTACATGAGCGCCGGTGCATCTCCCTCAGGCCTCACAGAGTCAAACTCTGCAACTATACTTGGACGCAGAGGCTGAAGCTGAGACAGATCCTGGCCCCGTTCACTAGCTGGGCTTCCTGCCATCCCTACCACACACACACACACACACACACACACACAAACTAGCTTGCTGGATGGCGGACAGGCATTGCTCTAAATGCCTTATCATGATCAGAGTGTCTTCCCTTATTAGGCTTTGGCCCCTGCCTCTGCAGAGCCAAATGAAACGAGACGTTGCCTCACTGCTGTCCGTAAAGGAACAATTAGCCTACAGCTAATCCCATTAGCCAGCCTGTAAACGCTGCTCACGTTTTCCATTCAGGCTAATCGAAAGGCCCTTCTCTATGCATCTGAAGAGCCATCCATCATGTGTAAGTGTATATGGAGGGTTGAGCTGTTTCGCTTTGACCAGGAGCCAACCTCACTGGAAAGATTAATGTAGCTGGCAAAGTGTAGAGGAGTGTGTCATCCAAGCGTGTTTAGGTCATCGTAGAACAGTGAAGATGAAGATAGAGACAGTTTATAACCTTTTTAAAAACGGGGCACATGCAGCACAATAGCTATTCACATCTGCCTTTGCATTTGAAGGAGCTGCAGTTTTTAAATAGAAGCCCGCGTCCGTCTGCTGAGCGCACAGTTTCTCTGTGATAAAAGCAGACGACTCGTCCAGCCAGAGCAGTTAAAAACCTGATGGCAGAGTCAGATGCAACCTGGTCTCACAGGAATCCGTGGAATAGCCACGGAATCGCTCAAATTTCTGTGAAACTGACACGGATTTGGCTACAATGCAAGTTAATGCCAGTCATATCCCGTGGCTATTCCAACATACAGAGTGATTATGTACATTCACTGAGTGAATATTTAGAAAATAAAACATATATTTCTCGCTAGAAATGTGATCAAAATCCATTTTGATGCAGAAACTAAGTCAAAATATTGATTTTTCACTAAAACTGAGAGAACTGTCCGCCATGTTTTTTGTTCTGACCGCCGGGACCTTGAAAGTCACGTGACTTGGAACAAACCAATAGGAACAAATATCCATGGAATAGCCACGGGATATGACTGTCATTAACTTGCATTGTAGCCAAATCCGTGTCAGTTTCACGGAAATTTGAGTGATTCCGTGGCTATTCCACGGATTTTGAGTTAAGCGCCATTTTGTGTCTATTTTTGGTCATTTTGTGTCTTTTTTTTGTAATTTTGTGTCTTTTTGTGTCTTTTGTTGGTCATTTTGTGTCTTTTGTTGGTCATTTTGTGTCTTTTTTTAGTCAATTTGTGTCTTTTTTGTCATTTTGTGTCTTTTTTGTCATTTTGTGTCTATTTTTGGTCATTTTGTGTCTTCTTTTGGTCATTTTGTGTCTTTTTGTGTCAGTTTCACGGAAATTTGAGCGATTCCGTGGCTATTCCACGGATTTTGAGTTAAGCGAAATCCGTGGCTATTTCACGGATTTCTGTGAGACCAGGTTCGTCAGATGTGTGTGTGTGTGTGTGTGTGTGTTTCTTCTTCTTACCGTCACCGTTGGCGATGGGGGTGGCGTCGCACTTGCTCTCACACTGCTGCATGGTGGTGGGTCGGAGGGACTCGGCGCAGTCGTTGGACGGCTGGCCGGTGTACGACAGACACTGCACCGTCCTCATCTGCTGGCCGAGGCCGCACTGGGCCGAACACTGCAACACAACACACACCAATGAGACCTGGGGTCAATGAGGAGCATCTTCCCCTCTGTGACCCTGACTGCTTTAAGTCTTCACTTCCTCCTGCACAAACTCTAATCCATGCACACACACACCTCGACTTGATCCAATCAACCAATCAGCAGGGCACGCAGACAGCGAGCAGCCAGAGTCACCTTCCCTATTGTGACTTATGACTTATGACTTAAACTGGGAGGAATCGGGTCAGCTGTTTGCTTGCAAGGATTTTCCTTAGTGGTGTCAACAATAATCGATTCGGCGATGCATCGCAATGCGGGGCATGCACGATTCAGCATCGATGCGGCAAAGTGCCATAATCGATTATATCCTCCAGTGGAAAGTTGTGGGGGACAGGGTGGGAATTTCACACTCTGGCCTTGATGCCCTGTGAAAAAATGTTCAATTTGCGGCCACGGTGGCCTTTGCGCCCCTGACACAACGCTAACCCGACCCACTCCCCGTCCTTCGAGACATGTGTGCATCAACACATGGCTCATTGAATATTCTAATGAGCCATGTGTTGATGCAGCACAGGTAAGCTAGCTGGACAAGCTGTTTTGATATGTTGTGACTGAAGTATGTGGTAGTATTTGACAGAACTTAATATTTACGTTTTTATAGAAAGTACTATTGATAGGTAATTACCATTGTATTTGCCTATTTAAAGTCGACTCGTTCACGTTACATTTTTGCGTCATGAAAACTAGCGATAGCTAGCTAGGTGGGATAGCGCTAACGTCTTCCCTAGCTCAGGAACAAGGGCTCCACATTTAGCTGATGTAAACTTCACCTCAGCAGGTTCCTTTTTATGGCAGGAGGAGGCATTTCTCTTTCCTTACTCTGAGATGAACTCAGGCAGGAGATTCATTTTGCCATCTTTTCAAAATATAGCCAATAAAATCCATTGTTATTAGGCCTATCTGACTGCTTGTATTGCCTCATGACTGACGAAAAATGTCCCTTGTTGTGTGCAGTATAATTATGATGCATCGTAGAATCGAAGTGAATCGAATCGTTACCTGGTGAATCGTAATCGAATCGAATTGTGAGGGCAGTGCCAATGCACACCCCTAATTTTCCTCATTTTTGTGTTAATGTAAGCAGAGACAGAAACACACCAACAGCAATACTGCACTCTTGTTTCTCCGGAAGAATTCCACTCAGACAAAGAGCTGAGCTGAGAACAGGGTGAATCATTTCAGAAGAAATGATACGGCCAGATATATAATATATAAATATATATAAAGAACATAGCTAGAAATACCTGATGATTGATCATTTAGTTGTATATATCATCAACTCTTACGTTTATATGGAAACGTTTTGGCTGTAGTTAGTAAACAGTTCCCTATAAGTGTCAGTCAGTAATATTTACTCTCTTTTAGCTCTGTTTTTGGTCTCCTCCAACTCCTGAGTAAAATATCTCTCTCACTCTGTCTGTCCGCTGTTCGGTACAACTATAAAGTTCTTCATTCGTTAAGAGCATATTGGTTTCTATGATTTCTAAACAGAATTATGGATGTTTATTCATGACGGATATGAGTGTTAATGAGATCCTTAGAAGGTATAAGATGCATAAATCTGGAAATGTGTGCATCATATATGTGTTCTCAAATTGATGAGTTATGACTCAGAGAATGAGCAAAAATGTTTTAGCCAACGTGCAACACACAAACGGTTTTAAAGCATGTTTAAATGCAATTAATTACCCTGCTGCAATAGCTGATTACATTGATAAGTGTGCCAGATCAACAGCCAGACATGAAGTAGCTAAATACGTAATTTTCAGTACATCTGCATGCATCTGACCCTTTCACCTTTTTTTTTTTTTTTTTTTAAATGCTCACACCAACGTGCAAAGACGATCAGACACATAAAGCTGCAGGAATGAGACAAAAACTAGCAAAAACAAAGAAATAAGTCAAGTAAAGAGAAAAAAAATCAAAAAATTAAAAGGTGTGCAGATGGATGAACAGTGAAAAATGAAAAAATAATCCCCTCCCTCCCCCAAAACTACTAAAATACATAAAAAGATAAATAAATAAAACGAAAAGTTAAGTCGATGGTCAATGATACATTACAACATTGACATTACCGATACTGTTTCATTTGTTTCCAACACATATTTCTAATGACTGGGATCCATTTGTTTCATGTTTTATCTGCTACCTTTGAAACAGTTTGTGTCACTGTGTGACTAGTAGCTGCAGATGAACAATGGAAAGCTTCTTTCAATGTTGCAAGCAGCCGGAGCTCATTTTCCAGCAAAGTCACATGAAACAAAGCTGGTTGAAAATAAGCAAAATTCCTCTTTCATAAAAATGATTGTCTACAATCTTTCGGGATTATTCCCAATGCTGCAGCCTTATTTATGATTTGTTTACAAGGATATCTCCAAAACACTGCAGTCATAAATGTTGATGATGCCTCCTTTGGCACACGCTCATACTGGATTGATTTTGGAAAAGAAAAGAAGCTAAAAGTTTTCAATGGCCTGGCCTTGGCCTCAGAACTAAAGGGGAAAATGGTTTTGTTGACACATGAAAAAGGTTTTTGTACTGAACCCAAACTGTGCACCTGACTTCTATAAATGTGCTTGTTGTAATAAAAAGCGTGATTGGTTCTATGGGTGGCCATTAAACTAAAAAAAAAAAAAAAAGAGAGAGGCTACAAAAACAGATGCAGTAGATGCCAACACACCTTTGGCACAACACGAGCCTCTAATGAATCTTCTTTGTTACTCTGGAATCACAACACACCTGTCGGCCATCACTGGTCATTTTGTGTCTTTTTTTAGTCATTTTGTGTCTTTTTTTTGGTCATTTTGTGTCTTTTTTTTTGTGGTTATTTTGTGTCTCTTTTTTTTTTGTCATTTTTGTCTTTTTTTTTGGTCATTTTGTGTCTTTTTTTAGTAATTTTGTGTCTTTTTTTTTTTGTCATTTTGTGTCTTTTTTTTGGTCATTTTGTGTCTTTTCTTTGGTCATTTTGTGTCTTTTTTTTGGTCATTTCGTGTCTTTTTTTGGTCATTTTGTGTCTTTTTTTGTTGTCATTTTGTGTCTTTTTTTATGTCATTTTGTGTCTTTTTTTTGGTCATTTTGTGTCTTTTTTTTAGTCATTTTGTGTCTTTTTTTAGTCATTTTGTGTCTTTTTTTGGGTCATTTTGTGTCTTTTTTTGGTCATTTTGTGTCTTTTTTTTTGGCCATTTTGTGTCTTTTTTTTTTGATCATTTTGTGTCTTTTTTTGGTCATTTTGTGTCTTTTCTTAGTCATTTTTTGTCTCTTTTTTTGGCAATTTTGTGTCTTTTTTTTTGGCAATTTTGTTTGTTTTTTTTGGTAATTTTGTGTCTTTTTTTTGGTAATTTTGTGTCTTTTTTTGGGTAATTTTGTGTCTTTTTTTGGTTATTTTGTGTCTTTTTTTTGTCATTTTGTTTCTTTTTTTTGGGTCATTTTGTGTCTTTTTTTAGTCATTTTGTGTCTTTTTTTAGTCATTTTGTGTCTTTTTTTTTTGGTCATTTTGTGTCTTTTCTAGTCTAGAGAGGCTACAAAAACAGATGCAGTAGATGCCAACACACCTTTGGCACAACACGAGCCTCTAATGAATCTTCTTTGTTACTCTGGAATCACAACACACCTGTCGGCCATCACCGTGTCGAGAGAACGAGCAGGTCTCTGTCACCTCCCATGATCCTCTCTGGCTGCCTCAGATCAGTGAAGCCCGCATGTCATCCCTTCCCAATTAGAGAGTCTTTATTAGGAGCCGCTGCCGGCCATGACAGATGGCGTACGTCAATGCTGCGACTTAAGTGGGATTTGAACCGGTGACCTTTTGGCCTTGGGAGACCAGGAGCTCGCTAGCTGGCAACAATCTCCCCTTTCTGACGCTTTAAAGGGACCGGAGCAGCGAGGGCGAAGCTTGTAATTACAGGAAAAAAAAAAAAAAAAAAGGAGGAGGTGGAGGCCGAAGGAGAGGGTTTCACACACAGAAACACATCTGCAGCACATGAGAAAGTGCTGTGTAAGAGCAGACTCCAGCTGTTCCAGCAGGTTTAACCCCGACTCGGCTCTTTGATGGGCCACGCCGAGGTTATCAGAGAGCTCTGCTGCCTTTACGGCTGTTATTGGCTCTGATCGAATAGTAAAAGGTGCGTTATTGATGTGTGTGAACGCACATGTGGCCATTATGAGCTGTGAGAGCTGTGACCTAGACTGCCTGACTCTTTTGTGTCTTTTTTTTTTGTCATTTTGTATCTTTTTTTGGTCATTTTGTGTCTTTTTTTTGGTAATTTTGTGTCTTTTTTTTTGTTATTTTGTGTCTTTTTTTTGTCTTTTTATTTCTTTTTTTGTCATTTTGTGTCTTTTTTTGGTCATTTTGTGTCTTTTTTTTGGTCATTTTGTGTCTTTTTTTTTTGGTCATTTTGTGTCTTTTTTTTGGTCATTTCGTGTCTTTTTATTGTCATTTTGTGTCTTTTTTTTGGTCATTTCGTGTCTTTTTTTTCGTCATTTTGTGTCTTTTTTTTGGTCATTTTGTGTCTTTTTTTGGTCATTTCGTGTCTTTTTTTCGGTCATTTTGTGTCTTTTTTTTGGTCATTTTGTGTTTTTTTTGGTCATTTTGTGTCTTTTTCTTGGTCATTTTGTGTCTTTTTTTTGGTTATTTTGTGTCTTTTTTTTTGGGTCATTTTGTGTCTTTTTTTTGGTCATTTTGTGTCTTTTTTTTTGGGTCATTTTGTGTCTTTTTTTGGTCATTTTGTGTCTTTTTTTTGGTCATTTTGTGTCTTTTTTTTGTTATTTTGTGTCTTTTTTTGTCATTTTGTGTCTTTTTTTTGTCATTTTGTGTCTTTTTTTTTGTCATTTTGTGTTTTTTTTTTGTTATTTTGTGTCTTTTTTTGGGTCATTTCGTGTCTTTTTTTTGGTCATTTCGTGTCTTTTTTTTGGGTCATTTCGTGTCTTTTTTTTGGTCATTTTGTGTCTTTTTTTGGTCCTTTTGTGTCTTTTTTTAGTCATTTTGTGTCTTTTTTTTGGTCATTTTGTGTCTTTTTTTTTTGTCTGCCTTTACGGCTGTTATTGGCACTGATCGAATAGTAAAAGGTGCGTTATTGATGTGTGTGAACGCACATGTGGCCATTATGAGGAGAGCTGTGACCTAGACTGCCTGACTATTGACCTTTCACCTCTGACCTGAAGAGCTCAAACCATGACATCACAAGGCTCATGGTGCTCTAAACATCACAGCCCACTGTTTAAAAATTCCACTTTTTACGCTAAACTATTCCTGCAAAATAACAAGCCACATTTCTTTGGTACACACTGATTTTTTTCTGTGACGCACGTTTCTTTGGCGCCGCCTCAACAACATGAGTCAGCTGTGTTGTAAAGTGTTCGACAGCTTTTGCTGAACGCACTAAGTCATGTCGGGGTGAGCCCAAGAATGCTGCTTCTTCTAAATCGTGTTCCTGGAAGTGATAGAGAGGCCTGCTCTGAGGCTGAGATAAACTTCAAACAGCCAGGAGGATATTACTGCCACTGATCACACACTCCAGACACACACACACAAACACACACAGCCTCTACGCAGACACACACACGTCACAGGCCTGCTTAGTGTGTCATCCAGGTGTAAATTATATTAACCATTCACCAACACATGGAATCTATCTGAGCATCTTTTGTCTTTTAGACATCCAAGCGATCCTTTTAAAGGATTAACCAGTGCACTGGTGCTTGGGAAGCTCACTAAAATCAGGCTTAAAGGGACAGTTCACACTGGGGTTGTATGAGGTGCTTAACTCAACTCAACTCAACTTTATTTGTAAAGCACTTTAAAACAACCACAGCCGCAACAAAGTGCTGCACATAAACAAACAGAACAAGAGACAATAAAAGAAATAAAACAGGAATAAACACTAGAATAAACAGATTCATTGCTTTTTCAAAAACAATTTAAAAAACAATAAATAAAAGCAAACCATAAAACACTAAAAACAAGAGCAGAGTCTCATGCGTGGTTAAAAGCCAAGGAATAAAAATAGGTTTTAAGATGAGTTTTAAAAATGGACAGTGAGGAGGCTAAAGGCAGCTCATTCCATAGTTTGGGAATGATCTGTCCCCTCTGAGCTTCCGTTTCTCCCTTTCTCGAACCCTCATTGTCAGTCAAACTGTGGCCAAACAAAAACTAAAAAACTAAAATGTGACCTGCATCCATAGTAGTTGTGTTTCCTACAGTAGATGGAGGTCTGCACAAGGTCTTAAAGGTCAAGACACACCAAACCGGCATCAAAGAGCGAGCGGCAACAAAAGCTTACTTTTGCACTGACTTATGTCGGCAATGTCTGGGGCAAAGAGTTGCTCTCGAACACACAACAACAAACTACAGCCAACTAGGACACACAGCAAAAACTAGTTGGGACTAGGGGGAAAAAGGCGTAAAAATAAATAATCTTGCAGAAAATAAATGATCTTGCAGAAAGCGAGAACTGGAGAAGCAAAGCAGCAAGCAAGACACACAGACTCACACACACACACACACACACACACACACACACACACACACACACCCAGTAGACTGTGAGCTGAAACTATAGAGCAGCCAGAGCCACAACATGCTGCAGAAAAACGTTGCAGAAGCAGAATTGAGCATTTTAGTCCCAAAGTAGAGATGGGCTAGTCTAGCTATGTAAACATCCATTTCTGTCGCTCAACATACGTCATCTGGTATAACAGCTACCAGAGAAAATTGATTTCTGTCAAGTCTGGCGGCTTTGAAGAGAGGACAGCTCCAGGTCCTCTCATGTAAACTAAAACTGATGGCAAGGTGAAGTGGCAAAAAATATTCTTAATATAACGTGAACTTATAGTGATAGCAATCTTTTTAGGTGTCCAACATACGCTTGCTGCTGATACTTTTAATTGTCAGTACCATGTCATTAACCAATTTGATCTGGATCTCATTTTAACTTAATGCTAATATTTCATCATACATGATGCATCATAGCTTTTTGCGTGCTTGTGGGGCCCATGTTGTGCAGAATGTGCCCTTTTTATTTTTTCTCCCTTCTAACAGTCTGAGTCCGCCACTGAAACCGGATGCATGCTGCCTGCCGGTAACACAGTGACAAGGAATAAGCAGCTCATACACCTTCGCTTCAAAAAATCCAAATTGTCCCTTTAAGAGGAAGAAAGGTGGTGTAAAGGAGGTGGCGTCCTACCTGTCCCCATTCTCCAGGGATCCAGCGAGGAGGCGGACAGCGTCCTAAGCTGCAGCGGATTCGGACCGGAGGTTTGTTGTGGCTCGGGCAGTGGGCGGGCGGGAAGGTCTTGGTGAGGTCGCTGCTCTTACACAGGGCGATTCGGTGCTTGAAGCCGGGGCCACATTTAGGCGTGCACTAAAAAAAAAGGAGGATCAGGAATATAAGGGGAACATCTGGACGGCAGAATAAGGTCAAAAAATACCTGTCCTACCCATTCCTGTTTGAGTTTTTCATGTTCTATGTCTTTTAGATACGTTTCCTGAAGTAGTGCTATATCAACCCCTTCTTTTTTAAGATATGTCAATATTTTTTTTTCTTTTCACAGGATGATGTATGCCTCTAATATTCCATGTACATACCTTAAGTACAGAATTAGTCATGGTAGTTGTAAAAAATTAAATATAGCAAGGATCGGTCGTTGCCTTAAGTCTGTATGCATTATACTATCCATACTCTAATTTCTTCCTTGTGCCATACATTGTGACCAGAAAAAAATGAATTAATAAAAGAAACTCAAATAGCTGCCCTGTCTCCCATACCCCTAGAATAAACCCCCGAACACAACTATATACACACAGTCTCCCATGAACCAAAAAAAGAATGGGACCCAATATAAAATGAAATCCATTTTTTTGATAAAGTGGGACAAGGACAGAAGTCCGATTAGATGCAAAAATCAAATTTTAAGCATAGCTAGTGGAACATTTAGCAGCTAAACAGACAGATATTTTCCCCAGTCGCTGGTGGAGACCAAAAATGGAGCTAAAAGAGAGAAAATATTGGACTCCAAATGAATGATTAACATTGTTCTGTATCTACTGTATCTCTAGGTAGGCAGTTGTTTACAGACAACTTCACCACATTAACTTAAAAGGTGTCAAAATGCCAATAACTGTAACTAACTGCAGTAACTGCAATAACTTTCATTCAATTGTGAGGTGAATTTTAAGCAAATTGTGTCCCATTTCCATTTAACTGGTCTGGAGTGAAAAAATGAGGGTTCAGTGTAGTTTTGTAGAAGTAGAGGTTGCAAAGTTCCCTTGGCTGTCTCTAACCCATGTACGATAAGAGAGATCTTCAGGAATTTGTTTCAGTTAAGCAAGTTTTAATTATTCTTTCATGTCAGTTAAATTGCCCGTGATTCATGCTGTCTGGAGACGAAGGGGATTCATATAATTTCCAGAAAGACACCACCAGCAGAAACAGCTGATAGTCATGTTAAATGTTCACAATATCATAACAAAAAGGCTTCTGCATCCTATTTTGTTCATTAACTCTGAAGGGTGGAGACCCCAACTTCAGAAGAGAAACCCTTACTAGGGCCTCT
This sequence comes from Centropristis striata, assembly GCF_030273125.1. Lineage (NCBI taxonomy): Eukaryota > Metazoa > Chordata > Actinopteri > Perciformes > Serranidae > Centropristis > Centropristis striata. Next base: position 35,269,126 of record NC_081535.1, read on the forward strand.
TAACCTTACTTCAGATATGATGTTCAGTTATTTAAATCAGCCCTACATCCACTAAGCTGATGTTCCTCTACCATTTGGATTTTTTCACACAGAACATTACACACAGATAACAGGGATATTCAAGTTTGTTTCTGAGTATTCTCTCACCTCGGACCAGTCCAGAGTGACCCACTTGGGCGGGCAGGACTGGTTGTTGCAGGACTCTTGTTCGATGGGTCGGTGGGTGAGACAGTGTGTGTCCTCCAGCGTCTCCTCCTCAGCAGGGCCGATCTTCCTGATGCACAGGACCGTCCTCGTCCTCATCCCGCCGTCACACGTCTTCCCACACTCCGACCAGTCGCCAATAAACCACCTGCAGGACAGAAACACAGTTAACACTGAAGAACTCTGTGTACCGGAGTGTTTTACTCCCTGTGGTTTCTTTATTACCAGCAGGCTTTTGATAATGTCAGAGTGTAAAATCACATAATGGTTGTGAACATTTGGTGCTTTTATCAGGGAGGGATTAGCAGAAGGGCAACATGGGAAAATCCAGCAGGGCATCGAGCCTCAGAACCTTTTTGAAATTCACTCAAAGCCTAGTGTAGGAGCCAATAGTATGTTTAAGAAAGTTTAGATTTTTACTGTAGATTACAGAGTGTTTTATATTGGTTTATTGCCTTTTATTGTGTAGTTGAAATTTATCACAGCCACTACACCTAGCCTGGGTATTCCCATACTGCCTTGCACGCTCGATTAGCTGTTGACTGTGTTGTAGATAGTTTAGAACCAAAGTTTATTTTAAAAGAAGAACAACGTTTGGCTTTGCACTCCTGTTTCACCACCCAAAAGGATGTTTTCGCCTGGCTTCTGACAGGATTTGGCAAAAAAGGCTGACGGTGATCTTGCACGCACACACACACACACACACACACACACCCAGTAGACTGTGAGCTGACACTATAGAGCAGCCAGAGCCACAACACGCTGCAGAAAAAAAGTTGCAGAAGCAGAATTAAGCGTTTTAGTAGAGATGGGCTAGTCTGGCTATGTAAACATCAATTTCTGTCGCTCTACATACGTCATCTGGTATAACTGATATGATTGGCTAAGAGCTACGTACAGATGCTTTTCCAGAGCCCAATAAACGGCTCTGGAGGATCGTAAACCACGCCTCATCTACAAAGAAATGAATAGGTAGTATCCCGACTGTATCTCATTTGTGATTTAGTCTGGCGTTACTCAAAGCCCTTAATCATAAAATGTGTCAAATCCATAAAATTTTTCTGGTTTTCTATCAAAATGTTGCAAATTTTAGACTTGTTTATTTGGAAAAGTTCTTGAAAATTGTGTTTAGACAATAAATGCATGTGAGAACTTTAACTATATACTGTATACTGAATGTATAATATGAAACTAGAAGATTTATTGATCTATAATCAACCACAAACTAGAGACCAAGAACATTTAGAAGATTTTTCTGACCATTTTTATCCATTTTGGTATGAATAAAATTACCATTATTATTATTTTATACACCATAATAGGTTTCAGTAAATAAATAACTAATTAAGTCCATTTTTCATTCGATATTTTTGACCAGAACAACTTGACACACAGTGCTGCATCTCAAATAAATCTATCTGGCATTTATTATTGACCTGCTATCTCCTCCTAAAAATCCACTGCCCACAACCACCAATTCTCAAAAAAAGGACCCCGAATGGAAATTGGTTAAAAGGTGAAGAATGCAGGTAAACAGACAGGTAACCACCATGCTGTTGAGTCAGGCCACTGAGCTTCTGACCTCAAGACAATTTCTATTCTACCCCGTCTTTAATTCAACCGTCTGTCTGCAGACTCCAGAATTAATATCATAAAAGTGGCCAGACAACAGCCCTCCAAACACATCCAGCCTGTGAGATATTACATCATCTGCAGGAATGTATACAGAATTAACGACGTGTTCAAACATCTGTGTTAGCTTTCATTACTCTGGCCCATAAAAACCCTGGCTATTCTAAAACAATCGTGTTTACATGGTCTCCTTTAGTCGGCCTTTCCTGAGGCTGGACACACACACACACACACACATACACACATTCTTGTGCTTCTATCTTTGTGAGGACCCTCATTGTAATAGTGAATTCCCTTGAAAAGTTATAATAATTTTGGATTTTTCATTAGTTTTAGTTTTATTTTCATTGTGATTTTTTGTTTTCAAATTCAATTAGTTTTAATGAGTTTTTAGAGTCAATTTGCCAGTTTTAGTTTAGTTTTTATGTTTTTGAAATGCTTTAGTTTTAGTTTAGTTTTTATTAGTGTTAGTGTTTTGTAATGGGGTATTTGTTGGGTGGGAGATTAAAAGAGGTCACAGTAAATTTTGCCTTAATTTCCTTTGTCTTATCCATCTTCATTATGTATGAAAAAAGTTGACAAAGACCAAAACAAAGGACATTTTCACTATAATTTTAGTTAGTTTTGTAACCACACAATACAGTTTCAGTTAATTTTTTAAACTCTCATTTTTGAGAGGACCGGCCAAAATGTCCTCACTTTGCAAAAATGTCCCCACTCTGTTGGTTAAAAATGTGTTCTGGTCCTCACTATGTAGGAAGTACAAGAACACACACACACACACACACACTACAATGGCCTTCAAGTACTAATCAAAATAAATGAGATAACACAAGTCTGCGTCCACTAAATACAGATGTGAAAATAAAGACTGAAGTCTAAATGTATGAAAACAAATTTAAACAGTAGATTTATGATGATATCATGTTTTTTTTCCTCTAAAAAGACAACAACTCTCACTCTCAAACACAAATAATTGTCCTATACGTCTGAAACTAATTAACCTGATGCATTTAATCCCTCTTTTTCCAGACATGATTGAAGCGAGTCTGGCTTCCAGCTACAGTGCAGGCTTTACACACATTTGGCCACCAAACACAAGTTCATATTCCACCTGTATACGAGTGTGTGTGTGTGTGTGTGTGTGTGTGTGTGTGTGTTACCCCTCGGGGATCGCTCAAGAAGCCAAAACAATCAAACGCAGGTGGTCAATTTCAGGGCTCTAATTTTTGGCATGAGGTACACACTGAAAATAGTTAACATATGAAGTTATAAATCACCGCCATTTTATTTTATTATTTTGTTCCAAACACATTTCACAGAGCAGGGCTCATTGAAGGCGAATTAATATCGCGCGTCAGTCTTTCTTTTATGGAGGGTTTTTCTTTTTCTTTTTATAATAACAATGGATCAAATTTCAATGTGTAATTTGAAAGGTGCAGCAATCCTACAGAGAATTATCACCTGACAGTTCGCCTCAGTTTAAGGGAGCATTTTAGCATCTTTAAGCTAATTAGTTGGGTTTTATGGCTCGGAATTTCACTGTTTTTTTAGTTCAGTCTCACTGCCGTCATCAGCTTTTCTTCCAGATGCTGCAGGCAGCTGTTTCCAGCAAACAGAAAAATATGTTATTTGTCTACTTCCAAACAAGAGATTAGATTTTCAGGTCAATAAAAACTGCAATTTTTTGTTCCATTTGAAAAAAAAACATGCTTTTCAGGTTGCAAACCTATTTATTTTTGGTCGAAAATGTGACAAACGGTTTAAAAATTAGGTGCATCAACTGGAATGTTACCTGCAGAATGTTGGTGGAAAAGGTGTAATAGTGTAATCTCACATCAGACAGACTGGGGAACCTTCAGTACGTTTACTTGACATTTGAAAAAAAATAATTATTGTCTTAATCTAACTTTAACTGGACAACTGAAGTGCATTTACACTGCAAAAAAGCCAACTTGTACTTTTTGGCCTAAAACAGTGATTTAAGTTGGTAAAACTTGGAAATATAAATTATTGACATTTAGGGCAATAATGTAAGTTAGCACAACAAAGGAAGCCAGTTGTCTGCTCAAAAACAAGTTGGTGAGTTGTTGTTACTTATATCTTTAAGTTGGGGTTCACAACAAGGGACAATAGTTCTGATAACTCTTATTTCTTTGTTGTGAAATGCGGGAAAGCGGTGAAATTCGGTCATTAGCGAAAGCTAGTGGCTAACCTATGCTAGTGGCTAACTGATTATAGCGGCTAACTGATGCTAGCAGCTAACTGATGCTAGCTGCTAACTGATGCTAGCGGCGCTGCTTGTTACAGCTACAAGAGTAGCCATTAGCGTATCAATGCTAACTCAAAATTGTGGTCACAACATTAGCTGACATTTCATAGCGGCGTTCCAATCGTGCCAATTCAGCACATTGCAGAAGTTAGCAGAAGTAAGGATTAAAAGTTATTACAATGTAAAATTGTAAGTTAGTACAAGCAGTTAAAATATTTTGTTCAATTGTCCAACTTAAAATTTTATCAAAGTTTGTTGCCTTGAAATTTTGAGTTCACCCAACTTTTCTTTTTTTGCAGTGTACAGCCATTTTCTTTTGCTAGTGTCTCTTCAGTTCTTGGGCCTGTGCCAGAATATATTAGCACACGGCTCAACACCTGCCTTTATATAGTGTTTATGGGGCTTTATCTGTGCTAATAAACACTTATGAAGAAGTGTGATTTGTCCATTATACTCAGTGGTACGTACTCTGGAGGACACGGCTCAGTGTTGCAGTCTCTCTGGTTCTCTGGAGGTTTGCTGTCTGGATCACAGTAGCTGTTCTGAACCACTGAGTTGTCATCCAACCTTTTACACACCACTTCCTGCTTCTGGGATCCTGAACATGGAAAAAAAAGAGTGATCAATAAGACAGCACAGCACAGCTGATCTCGCACATTTCAGAAACATGGAAGCCGGGCCGAGCGATGGTGATGGTATCGCTTTCAGTCTGTAGTAAATCCAGACATGTAAATTCCTGATTCTTTGCAGGATATCTTGGCAAATCACTTTTACAGAGCAGAGAGCTCTTTACTTTGGCTTCTAATGGAGAGAGTGAGGGCTACCGTATCGGTGTCACACCTCCCACTGTGTGTGTGTGTGTGTGTGTGTGTGTGTGTGTGTGTGTGCCATACCAACTCTGAAAGGGTCTGTTTGGGCCCTCGTGGGACGTATCCCACAGCAGACTTGTCTGGCAGATGTAATGAGATATGGATGTGTATGTGTGCAGTATAGAAAATCTACCCATCTGTGCTTGAAGTGAAATACAGTTTGGAGGAAGAGTGCGGAGCATGGGGTAAAAGAGTTTTGGTTGTAACGCTGTCAAAAGGTGTTTTTCATAGATTTTATTACCGTGGTGATATATTAAACAACGCTGCGTGATTAGCTGAGCTGGCTGGATCGAATGGGTGCACGATTAAATAACATATTACTGATTTAAAGCTCAGCGCGGTCACAGACACAAATTAGATCATTTGGATCAACAATGCAAAGGCATGTTTACAACACTGGGAGGAACATGTGTGCTTCCCCTTGAAACCTCTGCTCTGCACTTGGAAATCCTTCCTCAGAAAAACCCACATGCTTATTCAGTCATGCTTTTACAAAATATTACAAACCCGTCCAGGCCACACTTGACAACTGGGAAGAAACACTATTTATTGTTACATGAAACCCATTGCTTTTGGGCTAAAAGGTTTGGTTTAGTCATTCTTGAGGCCTTGGTCAACATTTCACTGCGGTTTCAGATTCTGAATGTTTGACTTTGTAGGACAAGCGCTCTGGAAGAGAGCGGCCGTATCTGGTAAACCAGAAGCTATGCAGAGCAGCTCATTCACAGAAATTACACCATATTCATTACTCCGGCTAAAATATGGAAAATATACATATTGAATTTATTAGAGGGCCGGATCTCCAGCTATAAAGTAATGATTTTGGAAAGCCATCGCAAATTATGATACTGGGTTTCCACACACAAACACACATTGCTCTGCAGCGTTTGTGTAATTATTGGTTGGGGAAGATTTACAGAATGACACACACATGCACAAGATATGAAGCATTAAATATCTGAGAAGGTTAGAAATATTCAAGAAGAATTTCAACACCCACAGCGTGTTATGCTATTCAACGCCACAATGCCTGCAGAGCTCTTTTTCTAAAAGTGGAGCTCAGTAGAAGGTCGACACAGACAAGACGGCTTTCTTCTCTCACAGTAAAATAAACTTTAATGATGAAAACCTGAACAGTAGTTTTAGAAAATCAGTGTTTATGAAGCTCTTTACACTCAAAAACTATCGATAAAATATTAGAACCGATTAGAAGATAGATTCAAAACCGTGTGACAGAAGAAAAATGCTTAACTTGGAGTGTTTCTGCATTTGACTTACTGTGAAGAGCAAATGAATGCATATTTATAAAGTCAACTGATAATTGTAAAGGTTTAGTTTTAAAGACAAAGTGCATTTCTCACCATCTGTTTTTCAATTTTCACAAGCAAAACCCTGTCGTGCTGCAGACAAAGACGTCTGATTGATGAGAAGATTGTAACCTTACTTAAATTCAGACTTAAAACAAACAGAAACGCCATATTTCTATAATGTTTTCCACATCATATTCATTTGTCAAGTTTGACTGGTGCTCTTTCAGTTACATCATGTTGTTGCACACTCTTCTTCTGCAGCAGTTTAATGGCACTTGACTCGAGAAAACTAATATTTGTGATCAAGTTGTAAATGGAAACACACGTAAATCTGCATAAACTTCTGTTAAAATGAATACCAAATACTTTGATGATGCTTCTACTACTATTTAGATAACTTTGCTCTTTTTTCACTGTATTCACTGTCTCATTGTGTTTACCTGAACTTTTTTACCATTTACTTTACAAATCTTTACATGTCTTTGTTGCTGGAGAGATGCTGAACAAATGTTCATTGTTCTATGCAAAATGACAGTAAAGATCTATTCTATTCTATCATAGTTTTGGATGGAAGAAGTCCGATTAGATGCAAAAATCCAATTTTAAGCATAGCTTGATTAAACTGTGCATGTAAACGCACTGACAGTGGAGCATTTAGCAGCTAAACAGACAGATATTTTCCCCAGTCGCTGGTGGAGACCAAAAATGGAGCTAAAAGAGAGAAAATATTGGACTCCAAATTAATGAATATCATTGTTCTGTATCTACTGTATCTCTAAGTAGGCAATTGTTTACAAACAACTTCACCACATTAACTTAAAAGGTGTCAAAATGCCAATAACTGTAACTAACTGCAGCAACTGCAATAACTTTCATTCAATTGTGAGGTGAATTTTAAGCAAATTGTGTCCCGTTTCCATTTAACTGGTCTGGAGTGAAAAAATGAGGGTTCAGCGTAGTTTTGTAGAAGTAGAGGTTGCAAACTGATAAAAAGGAAAGTTCCCTCGGCTGTCTCTAACCCATGTACGATAAGAGAGATCTTCAGGAATTTGTTTCAGTTAAGCAAGTTTTAATTATTCTTTCATGTCAGCTAAATTGCCCGTGATTCATGCTGTCTGAAGACGAAGCTGATTAATATCATTTCCATAATTTCCATATCATAGATTTGGATGGAAACTTGACAATTGAGGTTATTCACTTCAGGTTTGACACTGAAAAGACTAGCGCTTTGTTTCTGTGACCGGTAAAAGTCCAGAGGAGCAGAAAGCTAACTCACCTCCGGCGCAGGTGGCGGAGCACTCGGACCAGGGCAGGTGGTGCCAGGAGAAGCCCACCTCGTTGTCCCCACTTCCTGTTCGCTGGATCGGCACGTTGAACTTGTAGCGTATTCCCAGGTTCTGTTCCTGAAGGAGGACCTGCAGAGAGCAAGCAGCAAACAGAAGAAGAAGAAGAAGAAGAAGAAGAAGAGGAAGAAGACGAAGAAGAAGACGACCAAGAAGAAGAGGAGGAAGAGGAAGAGGAAGAAGAAGAAGAAGAAGAAGAAGAAGAAGAGGAAGAGGAAGAAGAAGAAGAAAAGGAAGAAGAAGAGGAGGAGGAAGAGGAAGAGGAAGAAGAAGAGGAAGAAGAAGAAGAAGAAGAAGAAGAAGGAGAGGAAGAAGAAGAAGAAGAAGGAGAAGAAGAAGAAGAAGAAGAAGAAGAAGAAGAAGAAGAAGAAGAAGAAGAGGAAGAAGAAGAAGAAGAAGAGGGAGAAGAAGAAGAAGAGGAAGAGGAAGAGGAAGAAGAAGAAGACGAAGAGGAAGAAGGAGAAGAAGAAGAAGAGGAAGAAGAAGAAGAAGAAGAGGAAGAAGAAGAAGAAGAGGAAGAAGAAGAAGAAGAAGAAGAAGAAGAAGAAGAGGAAGAAGAAGAAGAAGAAGAAGAAGAGGAAGATGAAAAAGAAGAAGAAGAAGAAGAAGAAGACACATATAGTAAATAGTAAGTAAATTTTGTATTCTCTTGAGGGCAGCTGCAAACACACTATTGACATATTAACACATTATAAAGTTAATATGGAGAATCTGTTTGCAAGTGGTTGCTCATCTACACATTAAACATGTATTGTGGAGCTAAACCCACCACATGCTACCTGCTAGCATGCTACCTGCTACCATGCTACCTGCTCAGCAACAAATGACAAGGTCCAGATGATAAGAGCACTAAAACTGAACCAAAAAAGTAGAATTGTGGGTCATAAAACCAGAACAATAAGTTGAAAGATGAAGAACTTTTATGTTATCTTTCATGTTATCATCGAAGCTATTGTTGATATATAAATATTGATATGTAGCAGCTTTCAATGCAGTTTGAAGAGACTCTGGTGGGTTTATATGAGTCTGCTGCATGCAGAGGCAGCCTGAGGGAGTCGGGCCCTGCAAGCCGCAGAGAAATGGCTAGTGGTGAGCGGCCAGTGGCTCGTCTATTCCAGTGGTGCTGTGTGGTCTGGTATTTTCAGCATTCATGTCGAGGCAGAAACCACAGAGTGTTACGACAAGAACATGCTCGGTTGCCTCACAGCAACACAAAACATGCAGAGAAACTTGCCATAAAAGCAATTTTTAAAAATGCATTCACAAAAATGTACATGCGCAAGCAAAATCCCAGATGCTTTCCAAATCAGGTGTTTGAGTCAGTTTTTTTTGTTTAATATCGATATATAAATAGCTTAACCTCAAACCGCTGGCTGACAGTCACCTAAGGATAGCAGCCAAATGTTGAGTTTAAGAGGACCAACAGCATATATATATATATATATATAATTTTACTGTTCTGGTCGACTCTCACTGCTCTCATGTACGTCTTTTACACCAAATTAGCAGAATTTCGCAGATTGCACTGATAGTCTAGACGGAATTGTCCAAAAACTGAAAATGAGGAGCATTTATGGGTACAGGTCAGGAACTGGCCTACTTTACTTATTTCAAGGGTGCTGCATCCAAAAAAATGGTTCCCAAGTGAAATTTTGAGTTTTTGACCTTCTCATTTGCATATCAATATGGCGGCCAAATTGCCCATCTTGCTCAGTCGTTGGACCATTTCCCCTTAGTTTTTTTGTAAGTAGACAATCAAAGATGAGGAAATTAAGTTTCTGGATCTATAGTCTAGGGTCAGAGCAAGGATATAGTGGAGGCTCAGTGTCTTTTTATGTATATATATATATATGCAAAATACCAACTTTTAAGGTGAAATTAAGCATTATTTGTGTCATTTTTTAAGGTCGACATAAATATTCAATCAATATCACTTTTAAATGTTCCAGTTGGTATTTTGCATATATATATACATAAAAAAGACACTGAGCCTCCACTATATCCTTGCTCTGACCCTAGACTATAGATCCAGAAACTTAATTTCCTCATATTGATTTCCTACTTACATTTGATACAAATTAGAAGGTCAAAAACTCAAAATTTCGCTTGGGAACCATTTTTTTTGGACTCAGCACCCTTGAGATCTGTAAAGTAGGCCGGTTCCTGACTTGTACCCATAAATGCTCCTCACTTCTTATAGAAGGCCTTTATTCTGAAATCCGTCTAGACTATGATTGCCTGCAAGCTTTTTGTCCATCTGTTTTTATGTTTGTGGACCCAAGAAAGATTAGCAAATGCAGTTTCAGAAGCTAATTAGGATCCACAACAGAACAAAGTGTTTATTACCATGACAATGAGGTTTTCAGTGGTGGCTCCCAGCGCCTCTAAAGACTCCGGCTCATCAGTGGGTCTCTTGTAGTGGAAGGCCGTCCCCGCAATGTCGAACTTCCTGGGCCAGTCGATGGTCCACGCTCCGTTGATGTAATAATCATCCACTTCAGATTTCAGGGCTGGGAAATCAGAAAAACAAGAAACACTTTCAGAAAAAAGCTGAAATCAAAAGCAGACAGGAACGGTAGCAGAGAGGACAGGTGGAGACAATCATCTGCTGTGATGTCATCGCCCGTTGTTCATCTTCATCATCATCATTTTCAGCATCCCTGAAGTCACTGACACACACACACACACACACACACTGTACATGCAGAGTTTCACGTGCACCGACATGTACATACGTCTAATTTAGGGAAGAGAAAGAAAACACAGTTCAGGTGAAAGCCTGGACGAAGCTCATGAATACCACTCTGTCTGGTTGTCAAAACAAAAGTTGGTCTCCAAGCACAACAGATCTGAAAATATCCACTTTCTCTGCATTGAAACGAGGCCAAATTCAGGAGAAACGATCCAACCGCTTGCTATTCTGTCTCTCTGGCTCGTGCTCTGCAGATTCCCCCTCTCTTCCCTCCCTCAAACAATAGTTTACTCCTCTTTAAAATATCACAATCCCCTTCTCAATAAATTCATTCTCAGCACATCTGGCACTGATTGTGAGCATTGTGCTTTTGTTATTTTGAACAGGGCAGTTTACACAAGTCTCCACAGGCATCCCAGTCCCTATTTTTATATTGTCTCACTTAGTTTCTGCTTTGATAAAACATTTAAAACTCTGCTGACCTAAATAGCAAAGACTCAGACAATGCTGCACAAGAAAAATATTATCTTTATCACTGGGGTCACAGATGAAATTCATAACACAGTTACAGATTGCTTGGAGGGGAAAATCTAGTTCAACACAATAGCCAAAATTGCACTCTTTAAACTTTGATATATAGACATCATATCCCCCATAATCCTGGTGGACCAGGCAGCTGTCACCACGGCCCTATAAATCTGATGCAGCTCTCCGGTTCAAAGTGTAACTTAAGCCCTCCATCAACACCATCCGCTATAAATTCAACACGCTGTCGCATGTCTTTCTCTTGTTAATGAAAAGACACAGAACAGGCTTAATTGAATCCGGTTGTTTGATTGTTTTGGGTCCGACGCTGCCAGTGTTGCAAATAGTTTTTGTTTAGTCTGGAACGGAGCGGATGAGTGCGGTGCCAAGAGGGCCATCACATGTGTTAGGATTCAGGGAGGTTTTTTTACAGACTCTTTTAGTTTTTATGGCTTTACATTAGGCAACGGGAGATTTAACGATGGCATCCTCTAATTTGGTCTTTGACAAAGACGCAAAGGAAATCCCAGGAAATATGGTCGACTCAGAACTGAACACATAATATGAAACAGCTTGATGTCGCAAATTGCCGATTCACCACACTGCAGTGAAACACAGAGATTGATGGATTGATAGTGGAAAGAGACGAGAGAATCCACAGCAACACGTGCGTCTCTGTGAGGCTGAATGCATGTAATGTTTACCACCAGTTTAGAGGCCAGCTGTCATTAGTTTTGCAGGTATTTAGTCGTAAACTGAAGTGGATAATCATCCTGAGGGGGGCATGAATGTCTGAACCAAATTTCATGGCAATCCATCCAACATTTCACTAAAAAACACAAATGTCAACCTCATGGTAGTGTTAGAGGGAACGTCTAAGTCAACTAAGTTATTAGGATTCATCCTCTGGTGAACATGAATATCTGTGCAAAATTTGATTATAATCGATGTTTTAGTTGGCAAGATATTTAGCAAAAAAACACAAATGTCAACCTCATGGTAGTGTTAGAGGGAACGTTTAAGTCAACTAAGTTATTAGAATTCATCCTCTGGTGAACATGAATATAATGTACCAAATTCAGTGGCAATCAATTTCATTGTTGTTGATGTTTTCACTAAAAAACAAAGAGTGGTGCTAGAGGACAGAAGGGTCAGTCATCAAGGATTCATCCTCTGGTAACCATGAATATCTCTACAAAATTTGATTATAATCGATGTTTTAGTTGGCAAGATATTTAGCTAAAAAACACAAATGTAAACCTCATGGTAGTGTTAGAGGGAACGTCTAAATCCACTAGGATTCATCCTCTGGGAACCAGGAATATTTGCACCAATGTTCATGACAATCAATCCAATAGTTGATAACAGAATAGTTGATGTTTCAGCCTCACTGTGTTGTTTGAGGACATCAGGGGATCAAAAAAGTCATCAAGGGTTCATTTTCTGGGAACCATGAATATCTGTACAACATTTCATGATAATCCATCTGAAAGTTGCCGATTTATTTTGCCAAAAAACATAATCTCAACCTCATGATGGTGCAAGAAAGAAGGTCAGAGGGTCATACATGTTAAGAGGTGTCATCCTCTGGGCACCATGAATATTTGTACGGATATTCATAACAATCCATCCAATAGAGTGAATGTTGAGATATTTCACTGGGTAGCTAATTTTTCTGCCCTGGCTATAGCACAAGATAGAATATCAAGGATCCCCGAAGTCATTAGGATTCATCCTCTGGGGAACATGAATATATGTACCAATAATCATGACAATCAATCCAATAGATGTAGAGATATTTTATGAAAAAAACCTAGAGTGGATGTTGAGATATTTCATTTGATAGCTAATATTTTTGTCTTGGTGATGGCGCAGGATGAAAGATCAAGAGATCACCAAAGTCTTTATGATTCGTCCTCTGGTGAACATGAATATAATGTATCAAATTCAGTGGCAATCAATTTCATTGTTGTTGATGTTTTCACTTAAAAACAAAGTTTCAGCCTCCCTGTGGTGCTAGAGGACAGAAGGGTCAGTCATCAAGGATTCATCCTCTGGTAACCATGAATATCTGTACAAAATTTGATTATAATCGATGTTTTAGTTTTAGTTTAGTTTTATCTTATTGCATCTTACTGTTCTATTGTTTACTACATCTCTTTGTATTGTGCAAGATTGTGCAAATTAAGAAACAGAGAAGAAGAATTTAAAAGAAAGTGGAGTAAATGGTAATGGAAATAAATGGAGTGGGAAAACTAGAACTGTGCGTGGAGTGTTGCTGTGTTTTTTGTTTTGTTTTTTCTTTTTCTTCTTCTCTTTCTTTTCCTTAATGAAACAATTCATTGAATAAGCAAACAATTAAAAATGAATATCTTATTTACTTATTTATTTATTCTTTTGGCATTGCCTCTTGTAAAAAATGCATAAATGTGGCAGGATGAATTGAATATGTGATGAAGCTGTTAATATTTGTAATTTCATAACCTGCAAAAAAGTCTGATTCTAAACGTCGTTGGACTCACCAATGTAATTCTTGGACATGGCGACCTCTTTGATCTCGATGTGAACGGATCCTTTGGGGATCTGAACCACCTCCATGTAGCCTGCAAGACAAGAACCGGGGTCGTTAAAGTGGTTTTTCTCCCACTCAAACTCCAAAGGGAGTACAGTACGTATAGAATAAATTCCAAATCACCCAAAAAAGGACAAAGCAGGAGGACAAAACAATCCCCTCCCTTTTTTTCACAGTCACACACACATACACACATGGACACACAGTATTTTTAGATGGTTTACTAGCCATACCATAGAAGGAGAAATATGTTTTCTCTCTCCTCTGCTCTCTATAGACAACCTCAGGCTGAAGCCAACAGCGAGTCCCTATCTCCACGCCTGATTCCTTCCCTCCATGATGTAATTAATGGGAAAAATATTATGTTTTGATTTACATCCTGACAAGATAATTCTAAATAGCTAAAAACATATGGGTGACAAAGGCACGTTTCCATGAAATGATTATCTTCCTGGCTTCAGGGGTGTTTTGGATAAAAAGCTACTTTGTTTTCCTCACAATCATTCTCACGTGTGGTCATCAGACCAACATCAAAGGAGCCTGAGAGCTAACAGGAACCCAAGGTGGCAGGACATCTTAAAGCATCAGATATTTTATTATTTTATATTTTATTTATTATTGTTTCACCTCCTCGGGGGAGAGACTCGTTGAAGAGTCCCTCTGTGGCCTCGCAGGTGCTGCCGTCTCCTCCACACACTCTGCAGCGGTCTTCTTTAGCGTCTGAGCTCAGGATGTTGTCGCAGCCCACGTGCTTTAAAGACAGAGAAAGAGAACATTGGGCCTCATTCATGAACCGTTCTTAAGAACAGAAAGATTTTATGAAGATTGTGGCATTGTTTTCTTATCCAGGATTTTTCTTAGGTAAGAACAAATCCTAGGAACACTCTTAAGCACATTTCAGTGCTGACATAATAATAATAATAATAATAATAATAATAATAGATTTTATTTGTAAAGCACTTTTCATACAGAAATCTCAAAGTGCTACAGAAACCAGAAACAAGAAAGAGAAAACTCAGTAGATAAAAAAGACACGGGTAATAAAGTACATTATGCAGAGACAAAATAAAAACATCTAGGGACAACCTAAAAATGCCACATGTTGGCATGGTTGTGTTGTCTTCTTTAGTTAAGTTCAATAAAATACGTTACAGTGACATTTCCCTCATATTTATGTATTTATTTATTTATTTATTTCATTTTTTTTTTCATTTTTCATTTTATTAAATTAAATGTGCCAACGCTTTAACATGAATCAAGTAAATTGGAAATCATGCAATGGCAATAATAATAATAATAATAATAATAATAATTATTATTATTATTATTATCCAGCCAATAGACTGCTATGTTAAAATAAAAAACAAACAAAAACACTAGCTACATTCAATGGGGCTACACCTAAATGCAAAGTCCAACATATTTCAGATTAATATAAAAACAATTATATAAATATAATACATAAAATATAAATAATAAAAAACAATACCTAAAAATTACTAAATAAATAATAGTACAAATACGTTGCATAAACCACATATATATTCATACGTTGCTGCACTATTACCTGCAGTTTGAGAAACATTTTGTGAAGATGTGTAATTTTAAATAAACTATCAATTTGTGACCTGAAAGTTTTATATCTACAGTAGAAACACAAGGAAAATAGTAAAGTCATTAACTACTGAGAGACTTTGTTGTTGGGAATTGTTGACTATAACAAAAATATAGAATCAGGTCAATTACAGCTGTAACTTGGCAGCTTTTTAACATGTAAAACATACGAGAGCTCATAAAACACACCAGCCAACGTAACAGATAAAAATGTGTTGGCTTCATATAAATGTTAATATGCAGGCCATATGGAGCCCATTAAATCTTTTATCTGTGCTCAGTGTGCAGTGATTGCCTCATCACTGCTTGATTAGTAATGCCTCGGAGCTTTAGAGGTGAAACAGCAGATTCTAATCGAAGGTTTTTCCACTTTATGAGTTCCAACACCAGCAGAATATGAACTCATTAGGGTGTGAGCTGTTCCTTATAAGAGTCTGTGGTTAGCTCTGCTGCCATGTATATGCAAAGGAACCATCACTTTGAATATTTTTAATACATTTTATATCAAAACATGTGTTAACGCAGAGTTTAAATTGTTTTATAGGGTTCAGTTTGTACTGCACGTATTATATATTAACAATGTAAACAGCAATATTTAATAATCCTGCCTTTAAAAAATGTTTTCCTTACATACTTTTTAAAATAAACAAGTTATACAACTTGGAATAACAAGCTTTTATTCATTTATTTTTGGGTGTTTTCCAATCCCCTTTTGTACACTTTTACTTTTTTCTTTGATATTTTCTGTATTTGTCTATAGTTCTTCATGTTGATTGTTTGTTTGTTCATTTCAAAAACCAATAAAAAGTAAATGACCAAAAAAAAAAAAAAGTAACTTAAACAATTTTTTGAGCAAAAATGTCAATAAAAAAGTAGCTTTTCAAGTATGAGACAATGTGACGGCCATTTTTTGCTATTTTTTCTAACATTTTATGAACCAAACAACTAATCTAGAAAAAGTAAATCTGCAGTTTGATCAATAATGACAATAACTGCTGTTGAAGCTCTTCACTATAGAGAGAATTTATAGGGTTCAGTTTGTACTGCACGTATTATATATTAACAGTGTAAACAGCAATATTTAATAATCCTGCCTTTAAACATTTTTTCCTTACGTACTTTTTAAAATAAACAAGTTATACAACTTGGAATAACAAGTTTTTATTGTTTTTTAAACAAAAAAAATATTTTTTTATTAACCCTCTGGACCCCAATAAGTCATTTCAGGGCGTTATTTGCTCTTTTTACATTTTACTCACTGTGGCCTTGTTTTTTACTGCAATATATAGAAAATATATATAAAATCTATAAGTCTTGCAGCTCTGTGGAATCAGCACACTCATGACTAAAGGTGGGAACAACTAAAAAACTTTTTTTTTAAACGCAAGCTAAATTTCTCCAATAAATTATTTCTAAAAAGTTGGAATAAAATGGAATTTATGTATAC
The DNA here is from genome assembly GCF_030273125.1 of Centropristis striata. Lineage (NCBI taxonomy): Eukaryota > Metazoa > Chordata > Actinopteri > Perciformes > Serranidae > Centropristis > Centropristis striata. Next base: position 35,285,606 of record NC_081535.1, read on the forward strand.
AACACTTTTCCAAGTCCCCACAAGTGTCACAAATATTGGGGGGAAAAGTTTGGTCTCCACATTCTATACATATTACCGGATTTCCCTTCGGGGATGAATTTTTTGGTCATTTTGTGTCTTTTTTAAGTAATTTTGTGTTTTTTTCAGTCATTTTGTGTCTTTTTGGTCATTTTGTGTCTCTTTTTTAGTAATTTTGTGTCTTTTTTGTGTCTTTTTTAAGTAATTTAGTTTTTTCCTGACATTTTGTGTCCTTTTTTTTTTGTAATTTTGTGTCTTTTTTTGTCATTTTGTGTCTTTTTAAGTCATTTTGTCTGTCTTTTTTGTGTCTTTTTTAAGTAATTTAGATTTTTTGATCATTTTGATACTGCCTCCAGCGGCCCCCAGGTAATTTGAGTTTGAGACCCCTGATCTAGAATATTTAAAGTGTTTGAATATTTGTGACATGACTATTCGTCTCAGCAGAATCAATCATGGCTTCAGAGTGTCGCTGAGGAGCAGAATTTAATGTTTTTAACAGGATCTGGTTATCCTAAACGGTTCAATTATGGTGAAGTTTTAAATGAGACATGTAGAATAAAGCCATTAAAAGTCACTTAAACCATTTTTTGAGCAAAAATGTCAATAAAAAAGTAGCTTCTTAAGTATGAGACAATGTGACGGCCATTTTTCGCAATTTTTTCTAACATTTTATGAGCCAAACAACTAACCTAGAAAAAGTAAATCTGCAGTTTGATGGATAATGACGATAACTGCTGTTGTAGCTCTTCACTATAGAGAGCATAAGCTTCAGTAAAGTGGCAGATAGCAGTAAACAGGGAGTGATTTCAGACACAGGTCCAGTCTTTAAACTTGTTATAATCCATGTGGGAGGATTATTGTTCCACTCCTTCTTTAGATCTCCTCTCTGTCACTATCTCTCCTCTCTCTAGTCGTAATCTTTCTCTCCAGCACCTGTAAACAGCATCTCAAGCTTTGACTGTTTCTGAAATCTTTCCAAGCAGACTGCAGATTTATCACGGCGTGGCAGTGAACCCGGAGAGCCAGCCTCCGAAATAAAAAACGACACGCTGGATCCAGACTGGAAATAAAACCTGCGAGGCTCCTTTGGTGGAGAATATTCCACCTCTTCTCGCCCCATTAAAACATGCACCATGTTGTGTTTTTATATTAAAATCAGAGTAACGTTGCTGGCACAGAAGCTGCGTCTTTGTGCCAGGAAGGAATCAAACTGTACCATCAGGTGGAAGTTAAAACAAATATTAAAAGTGAGTTATTTCAGCTGCATCTCCACACAAAATGATTTATGCTCCTGCACTGCAAAAAAAAGAAAAGTTGGGTGAACTCAAAATTTCAAGGCAATTAAACTAAATATTTTAAGTTTTGTTTTTGAGTTTGCTCAACTCTGAATTCAGATTTTTGTCAACTCAACTGTAAGTTGTACTAACTTATAAATTAACATTGTAATAACTTTTAATCCTTACTTCTGCTAACTTCTGCAATGTGACAATTGTAACGCTGCTATGAAATGTCAGCTAATGTTGCGACCACAATTTTGAGTTAGCATTGATACGCTAATGGCTACTCTTGTCGCTGTAACAAGCAGCCCCGCTAGCATCAGTTAGCCGCTAGCATCAGTTAGCTGCTAGCTTCAGTTAGCCGCTAGCATCAGTTAGCCATTAGCCAGTTAGTCATTTTGTGTCTCTTTTTTTAGTAATTTTGTGTCTTTTTTGTGTCTTTTTTAAGTAATTTAGTTTTTTTCTGTCATTTTGTGTCTTTTTTTGGTCATTTTGTGTCTTTTTTGTGTCTTTTTTAAGTAATTGTGTGTTTTTTCAGTCATTTTGTGTCTTTTTGGTCATTTTGTGTCTCTTTTTAAGTAATTTTGTGTCTTTTTTAAGTAATTAAGTTTTTTTCTGTCATTTTGTAGCCGCTAGCATCAGTTAGCCACTAGCATCAGTTAGCCGCTAGCTTCAGTTAGCCACTAGCATCAGTTAGCCGCTAGCATCAGTTAGCCGCTAGCTTTCGCTAATGACAGAATTTCACCGCTTCTCCGCATTTCCCAACAAAGAAATAAGAGTTATCAGAACTATTGTCCCTTGTTGTGAACCCCAACTTAAAGATATAAGTAACAACAACTCACCAACTTGTTTTTGAGCAGACAACTGGCTTCCTTTGTTGTGCTAACTTACATTATTGCCCTAAATGTCAATCATTTATATTTCCAAGTTTTACCAACTTAAATCACTGTTTTAGGCCAAAAAATTCAAGTTGGCTTTTTTTGCAGTGTGAAAACAAAGACAGCACCAGCTGCCAACTCCTTTTTTCAATAAAATGTTATTAAATCAGCCTTTTCAAATATATATAATATCATTATTCAATCACAACAATGATTTTTGTGTTTTATTTATCCCTAAACAATCCCGGTGGAGGCTGCAGAGCGCTGATAACACTCACACAGAGCAACGCCACTCATTCAGCCACAATAACTCAAAGGCTCGATTGTTCCTCGCTGGAGAATCGGTTTTGTGCTTTGGCAGTCGTGTTTACGCAGCCAGCCGTCTGGTAAACTGTGCAGTCAGAGATAAAAACTGGCACTCAGACCCAGGAAACTCCTGCTAGGTCAGTTAGTACAGTAGTTCTCAACCTTTTAGAGTCGCGACCCCCAATTTAACATGCATGTTGTCCGAGACCCCCACTCACTGAACACAATCTCACACGCACAGTTGAGATCACCAAAAAAAGACACAAAATTACTAAAAAAAGACAAAATTACTAAAAAAAAGGAAACAAATTGACCACAAAATGACCAAAGAAAGACACAAAATGACCAAAAAAGACACAAAATGATCAGAAAATGACACAAAATGACCAAAAATGACCAAAAATGACCAAAAAAGACACAAAATGATCAGAAAATGACACAAAATGACCAAAAATGACCAAAAAAGACACAAAATGATCAGAAAATGACACAAAATGACCCCAAAAAGACACAAAATGACCAAAAAAATCCAACAACATTTCCAAAAAAAGACATTAAATGGCCAAAAAGACTAAAACAAAATCATTTGGCGACCCCCAGAAATCATCTCGCGACCCCAATTGGGGTCCCGACCCCAAGGTTGAGAATAGCTGAGTTAGTATACAGCTAACATGTCACTCAGGCTGAAATGTGACAATATCAGAGTTTAACAGCCACAAACAATCACAAAAGTCATATTATGGGTCATTATGTTGTTTCAGGGCAGGAGATATTTCATGTTTTGGTAAAGCTTTATATTAAGGTCCTTGTAATAACCATTAATTAACAGGTAATAAGGCATTGTTCTCGCTTTAGATCCCTTTAGCTGCAAAAAGCATAGTTAACTGTTAACACGTGCATAGTTCACTTATAATAGATGAGCCATGAAGTATATTTTAATATCAATAAGCAAACAAAAGATTAATAAAGGCATGGCAAAGACATAATGGGTGGGTTATGGGTGTTTGTAATGCTATTACGAAGAATTATGAGATACTTTTATTATGTTCTTATTATACATCTCTTATAGCCTGCTATTAGCTGTATTATAATGCCATTATTAACACTTATATAGGCTTATAAACACACAGTAATGTTAATAAGCATCTTGTAAGGACTTACAAGGGCCTTATTACTTGTTAATTAATGGTTATTACAAGGACCTTAATATAAATCGTTACCCATGTTTTTATTGTATTGGACAGGAAGTTTTTTAGAAAACATATTCTAAAGCCTATAATGCTTTTACCTTGTCTTTATTGTTTTGTTTTTTAAATGTATTTATTTATTAATTATTTCATTATTATTAATATTATTATTTGTTTTGTAATATTTTTTTTTATTTTTTTATTGTGTGTAGTGCTTTTTTATTTTTTTATCCAAATGTTCCAATCTGTTTTTCTTGTCTTTTTTGTGTACAAAATATGTCACTTAATATACCTTCCAGTATTGTATCCGGTTATTAAAAACCACAACAACATTAGCAATAATAATAATAATAATAATAATAATAATAATAATAATAATAATAATAATAATAATAATATTAATATTAATAATAATAGAGGATTAAATGTGGCAAAGTGTCAGTTATTGTATCAATGTGTCCTTTCATGTTCTGCAAAGTTGCCGGATTTGCTTTAATAAAGCAGTATTGGTCACAGTGTTTGAAATGTTATTATTATAATAAAAATAATTCACCAAAGCACCAGCAGACAAAATGTTACCTCTTGTATATGAAGATGAAGGTAGTATAATTACCATCATCTTGCCAACCTACCAACTGATCTTCTTTTTTTAACTTCTTAAGTGGCCTTGTTCTATTCTGTGTTTTTTTCTATTGTTGTTTTTATTTATGCTACCTCAGTATTTTATTCTATTGTATTTTATTTTTATTGTACTTGAATACCGGACTGCTGTGACAACCGAATTTCCCTTTGGGGAAGAATAAAGTAATCTATCTATCTATCTTGTACGACTATCTGGTCAGAATAAATGAAAATAAATGTACATATCCTGATGCATTTGTTTTAATTCTGCTGTACTGAACTTTTGTGCACCAAGAAACATGAAAATGAAATTAAAACCCTGTCGTAATTTCTTTAAGAACTCAATAAATAGGTATAAAATGGGTAAAGATCTGATCATTTGATGCTGCAGCCTTGTCCCTTACAGAGGTGGAAAAAGTTTTCAGATCCCTTACTTAAGTAAAAGTACTAATACCACAATGTGAAATTACTCCACTACAAGTAAAAGTCCTGCATTCAAAATGTACTGAAGTAAAAGTACAAAAGTATCAGCATCAAAATGTACTTAAAGTATCAAAAGTAAAAGTACTCGTTATGCAGCATGGAGCCAGTTAGTTTTTTTTATATATTCCAAATATTATATTAGATTATTATTATTGATGCATTTATGTATACAGCGTTTTAATATTCTCAAGGTAGGGCTCATATTGACTATTTAATATACTGTTATGAGGTTTATTTTAAAAAGTGTCTAATCTCCTAAATTTATTGTGTTTTTTATGTTAAATCTCGACCTGAAAAGTAACTAAAGCTGTCAGCTAAATGTAGTGGAGTAAAAAGTACAATATTTGCCTCAAAATGTAGTGGAGTAGAAGTGACATAAAACGGAAATACTCAAGTAAAGTACAAGTACCTCAAAATTGTACTTAAGTACAGTACTTGAGTAAACGTACTTAGTTACTTTCCACCACTGGTCCCTTACCTTACACTCTCCATTGATACAGATGTCCAGAGAGTCGGCCTGACACCGGGTGCCATCTATGACTGCAGGAGAACGCTCCGTGTAGAAGTTGTAGCCTTCTGCCAAGCAGTTGAGTGCACAAGGCTTAACACCACCTGGGTTACACAGAGTGCACACACACACACACACACACACACACACACACAGACAGACAGACAGACAGACAGACAGACAGACAGACACACAGACAGACAGAGCACATGGTTATCTGGGGTTCAGAAAACAGACAACATGACCTGAGATGAGTGATAAACAACAGATTAGAGAGCAAACAGAGCAGCTGCTGCAGCCAGCGCTGGGATCTCCTTCCCTCTTGTTGACAATAATAACCATGTGGAGGAAAGTCAGCGGTGCTCAGATGTTGGAGCGCTGACGTCACTGTAACACTGACACCGACAGAGACGGCGCTCGCTGCCAACAACAATTACGCTGACATCAACACGCAGGTTATCTGCTGTTTATACATGGCGGCTCGCTGTAAATCAGGAGGTGATGGATCTGACAGGACAGCCCCCCGTGATAAAAGAGATCTAACTTAAGCTCTTCCATCTCCCAGAGAAAATAAAAGCTGTGTTTACATGCTTGGAACTTTTATCACTTTTTCTCTGTTTTTTTTTTTTTTTTTTGTGAAGTGGATATTTTCCATCATCTGCAGACATCAAGGAGAGAGAGCGGAGGGGGAGACTGACATAAAGCATGTCCTCCTAAACTGCTGCCAATAACTGTGATAGTACAGCAGTTTTTGCACCCATTCTGGCTCAGTTTAGAACAGGGGTCTCAAACTCAAATTACCTGGGGGCCGCTGGAGGCAGTATCAAAATGACCAAAAAAAGACACAAAATGACTAAAAAAAAAGACACAAAATTACCCAAAGAAAGACACAAAATTGCTGAAAAAAAAGACACAAAATGACTGAAAAAACACTAAATTACTAAAACAAAATTACTTTAAAAAGACACAAAATTACTTTAAAAAGACAAAATTACAAAAAAGACACAACATTACTTTAAAAAGACACAAAATTACCAAAAAAAGACACACAATTACATTACATAACATTTCCACTTCAACATGGCACATTAAACTTTCATATCAAGGTGAGGGCCACAAAATATCGTCAAGAGGGCCGCAATTGGCCAGCGGGCCGCTAGTTTGAGACCCATGGTTTAGAAGAATGAGACCTTCTTCTGGGAGATTCTTGACATGAATTTAGTGTAAAATCAATCCAGGAGAGCAGCGAGGGTCTTCAGACACAGCAGAGTGTGCAGGAATCTGAAGAATTCTCTACCTATCACAGAGAATATCCCAGTGTTGGTGTTAACTGAGAACACAACACAGAGCGGCCTGCAGAGCATCATGTGTGACGCAAAAAAGAAGATTTCACAGCTCAGCGTTTGGAGGAAGAACAGATTGGATGCATGAAATATTCTGGAGCTGTTTTATTTCAACCTCATGAAGTTTTATGCATCACTAAATTAAAGCTGGTTGCACCCTGGAATAAAAGGGGTGACCACCATTGCATACAGTACAGGCCAAAAGTTTGGACACACCTTCTCATTCAATGCGTTTCCTTTATTTTCATGACTATTTACAATGTAGATTCATCAAAACTATTAATGAACACATGTGGAATTATGTACTTAACAAAAAAGTGTGAAATAACTGAAAACATGTCTTATATTCTAGTAAGCAAAGGGTGGTTACTTTGAGGAATCTAAAATACAAGACATGTTTTCAGTTATTTCACACTTTTTTTGTTAAGTACATAATTCCATATGTGTTCATTCATAGTTTTGATGCCTTCAGTGAGAATCTACAATGTAAATAGTCATGAAAATAAAGAGAATGCATTGAATGAGAAGGTGTGTCCAAACTTTTGGCCTGTACTGTAGCTTAATAAATTAACATTAGCTTGCAAGCATGCAACATGTTTAGCTTGAAGAGTAAAAGAGGCAATAAGAAATCTTGTTGATACAGTCAGCTGTTTCAAATTATGAAGAAATTAGGGAAGATTTTAAAGTGCAAAGTCTTTAGTTTAAATCACTAGTTTGAGAATAGAAATTAGTTATTCAGTTGTAACATATTATATGAAGACATGGGCTTTCTCTATGAGCCTTTGCTCTGTTTTATTTTTTGTTTTTATTTGTTCTTTGTGGTTTTTTAAAATTAAGATTAATTTTAAAATTGAGATTAATTTTAAAACCCACTTTTATTTACTGTTTTTTGTTTTACCCAGCATGAGACTCGCTTTGTTTTAGTTGTTTTTGCTTGTTCTTTGTTTTTATTGTTTTTATTGTTGGTCTGTCCTGCCATGTACAGCACTTTGTATCAGCTAACGCTGTCTTAAAGGGCTTTATAAATAAAGTTGATTTGATTTGATTTGATTTGACAAATACATATTTCTCAATCAACTTCATATAAGTTACAAACACATTTTTCTCCCAAAGTTTAAAGTTTTGGCTATGCAACGTGGGAGATTTCTGCAATTCTGTTTTTGTTAATTTATTCAGAAAGCCTCTCTTTTGCAGAAACGCCCTGATTTGGTTCAGGTTCAGGGTCTTCCTGGAGGGTACCTCACTAGTGGTAACGAGGTTTGTCCTGCAGGGGGATCAAACCGACAAGCTGCCTCCTTTAACCTTCGTCGGGGTGCATGAGTTAGAGTTTAGCAACTCTTACTGTTGCATGCTTTAGCAATCAGGGAGTTGGAGTTTTGCGGCATTTCATCAAAAATACGATGACAGTTGTGGTGTTGGTTTGCCTGCTGTCAATCAAATCAGCTGGAGCCACACCCACACCGTCCTGATGAAACACATTAACTGAGTTCTGGAGGATTAAATCAAAGTTTTCAGGGGTTTTAATGGATGAATGAACAGCTGGAGCAGTCCTGAACTCACCACCAGTGTAAGGCTTCCAGTTGTAGTACTTCCCACGGAAAGGCATGTTGTCAAAGTCGGCGCACTGCTTCTCTCGGAAATCTCGAGATCCTGCAGGGCACGCCTGCAAAATACGAAGAAAAGAGTGAAGATTTAAGAATCTGTGATGCTTCAAGTACAAGAACCTGTGTCTTATGCATGCAAAGTATGCTTGATTGCAATAAACGGTATTGCTATCAAGCATACTTTGCATGAATGCTGACCATTTAAAGGGGATGTATTATGCTTTTCCCTATTTTCTGCTTATTTCACTGCTGAATGTTCATTTTAAACTCGGCCGGGAAAGAGGTAAACATATGTGAGTAAAAAATCTGAGGTTCAAGATCATTCTGAACAGTTTTCTCAGCTCTCTGCTCAAACTGAATTCAGTTTATGCTGGATTAATTAATTAATATATGATCATCTGCTCCAGGCACGTACATGTAACTTGAGTGTTTACATTACATACACTGCTTTCTTTATGTAGCTACATGCTAACAACAGTCAAACCTTTAATCTCGGTGGCCAGTGTCTTTAATTTCGACCCAATTTCGGATGAAATTCGTGCTTGAACATTCATGTTTTTTTGCTTTAGATGCTTTTATTGGTGATATTTCTTTTTTTTTAAAAAACACACTTTATTGTTTTTAAACACATTAACAATACAAAACACAGAAACAGAAGAAAATAAATAAATAAATACAGTTCTAGTTTGTCTCCAGTCTGCAATAAGCACTCATGATCGTCAGTCAGAAAACCGTCTACCCATCAACAGCAGATTTTTCAGATCTGCAGGTATATAATCAAGAAAGGGTGTCCAAACAATTAAGAATAATTCGTATTGGTGATATTTCACGGTTGAAAGTATTACTATACACCACTACAGTCATTCCTCCAGCTGCAATGACAAACTAAAGAGACACGTGCAGACCAGTTTCCAGCCAAAAATGTTTGCATTATACATATATTGAAACCATAGATTTGTTAATCAGAAAGGTTTTTTTTTCTGGTGACGTTGCAGCATGACAAACACTCTGAAGCAGGGAGTTATATCTGGAATAAACTTTTGTTTTAAGCTTGTTATTTTTGACCTTTAACTAGTGGTTTTTATGCCAAACCATAACCAGAGTGTTTTTAGTATTGACATTTTCAGTCTAACCCTGTTTGGTTTGTTTTTTTACCTAACTCTAAACAAGTGGTTTTGGTGTCTCAACTTAACAAAAGGATTTTAGTATTTTCAGGGTTTAAATCAGCAGTTTGCAGCGTGGTTTAAGTGGTCGCATGTCACAATGAGTACGTGTTCCAGCGGTTTCACACAGTCATATTCAAAGTAATTCTGGTTAAGAAATGTAGATTTTTTTTATTTTTTTATTTTTTACGATACATCAATCCATTTTTATTATACAAGCCAATTTTATTTAACAAAATGGGTAATTGCAAAACAAGTAATCTGCAATAACTTGAAATTCAAGACCGATGTTCAGGTCTTTTCACTAGTTTAGGTATTAAAGGTCCATTAAATATATGTTTTGTAATTTAAAAAGTAGCCTCACACTGATGTAATTATTTAAAAGGAAGGTAAAAAGATACATTGAATATTCCTTCACCATACAAAAGTATATAAAATGTAGATATTTAACGTTTATCTGTGTTTTCTCTTTTGCAAAAACGTACAATGCCAACATTTGTACTTGCTTGATGTACATATTGTTTAATGTTTGTGATATAAATGTTACGGTCTATAAAAACTGTTGCAAATTAAACCAAAACAGACATTTCATAGCCAACTTTGCCAAGCATTGGTTATGTGACTGTGTAACTGTGATGGATTACAGTCTGCAAATTGATTTTAATGTTGGAGGAAATAAATGGAAACCAACGCAGAACTGGAACGACCGGAAAAAAACACTCGTAAATCTAGAAAATCTGTTGCATGCATTCAGAAAAAGGTCAGTAAAAAGTGCATCATTTGTAGCAAAAGGAGCTAAAACTGCTACATGCACACTTTAAGATGTTCTTTGCGAATCATCTGCAACTAGAAAAACTTTGATTTATACCTGTAGTCTGAAAAAACACTTCAAAGTCCAGAAGACTGTTGTGTTTCTTAAGACATATTAATGTTTTATGGTGTGACAACAATATAGTTTAGGAAAAGTTAGGCTTAGGCACCAAAAACAATCAGTTTGGGTTAGAGAAAGAGCATTTCTTCAGACTTTTGGCCCGTCAGACCAATGGGATGGCACCTCTTAGGTGGAATACAGTTTCTTTTTTGTCTGTTTTAATTGTTTTTAGTGTTTATATTTTCTTCTTTTTTGAAGAGAAGTAAAAAGTACAGTTCTCAGCAATATGGATCAGAGATTTGTGGCTGTTTTAATTGTTTAAAAGTGCCTTCATCCTTATTATTCATAGCTATATTTCATATACAGTGCCTACAGTGTCACAAATAGGCTTGGAGCAGATTTTTTGCAGAGCAGACGGTAAACTGGCTTTTTTTGCACACTTTAAGATGTTCTTTGCGAATCATCTGCAACATCTATTTTCTTTATTCTGGGAGGATTTTATTTGCGGCGACAGCATCATTATCAACAAACTAGACAATGTCTGCACAAGATGTTTTATTTTCGGGGACTAAAGCAGACTTTAGACTTGGAACCACTAATTGGGAACAGTGTGTTTTGCATTTGGAGGGTTTCTTTGCTTTGTGTTGATGAGTGGATGTTGCTGCAGTGAGAGGAGGTAAAACAAAAAAGTGTAAAGAAACACTTTATTGGTGTGAAAAGGTCCTTAGAAACCCCCCGAAACACTCTCCCCCGGGACGGATAAAAGCTCTCGGGTCAAAGCCGTATTTCTCATGCTGAAAGTGTTCCACGTCGGAGCCGGGCGGCCACTTTCATTACCACTCAAGTGTTTTGCCAATATGGCAGCTTTAAGCCTGCACATCAAACATGCAGATTGAGTCAGAAAAGACGGAATAATATTATTACAAGTGTGTGTTGAAATGACAACACAGGGTCGAAAAGGAGATTTACATGTTCCAACACGTGTTTGAAGATAATTATTGATGGCGTTCTCATGACTTATGAATCATTTTGTCTATAAAATGTCAGAAAAACTGTTAATAAGCACAAATATCGCTCCAAAACCCAAAAAAGAAAATTGACTTTGCACTTCCATGTGACGGGACGAGACCACAGTCACTGGAGGTAAAGGGGAACTCCACTGGTTTAACAAGCCAAAGTCAAGTGATGATGAGCGCTACACGAGCTGTGAAAACACTGTGTAATGTCTTCTGTGGGAGTTTTATCCACTCTGAGAAAACTCTCACAGCATCACTTCAGTAAAGTTGTTCTGGGCTTCCAGATGGATGATTTTGCTACAAACTGGTAGGAAGACTCTGGGAATGATGGCCGCTCCATCGGCTCCCAAAAAAGAATCAAATTGACCACAAAATGACCAACAATTATCAAAAAAAGGACACAAAATGACCAAAAAATTACATAAAATTAAGCAAAAAAGGACTCAAATTGACCACAAAATGACAAAAAATGACCACAAAAAGACACAAATTGACCAAAAAAGACACAAAACGACCAAAAAAAGACACAAAATGACAAAAAAAAGACATAAAATGACCAAAAAAGGAAACAAAATGACTAAAAGAGACAAATTGACCAAAAAAGACACAAAATGACCAAAAAAAGACACAAAATGACCAAAAAAGACACAAAGTGACTAAAAAAAACACACACAAAATGACCAAAAAAAGACATTAAATGACCAAAAAGACTAAACCACATGAACACTTTAACACAGTGGAGACAGAGCTGACTTCCAAAATGATTTGGCGACCCCCAGAAATCATCTTGCGACCCCAATTGGGGTCCCGACCCCAAGGTTGAGAATAGCTGCTCTACACGACAACAACACACACCATTTTTAAAAGCCAGCGAAGCGGTGTTCCCAACTTAGCCACTTTGTTGCTAAATTTAGCGACTTTTCAGACCCACTTAGTGACTATTTTTCAATAAAGCAACTGGAGACAAATCCAACGACTCCATCTTACTTCTTACTTCTTAACGAGCCGGCCTCCGGGTCGCCGTTAGCTACAGTTAGTAGTCAAAACATGGTTCAAAAACAATTTCTGTAACTATAAACTCTGATTCTGAACTCTACATTCTGTTCAGTACAAGTCCACCTCACAGAGCTGCCACTACTTCTGTAAATCTGTCTTTCGTATCGTACTAGAATCGTACTAAAACTAAAAACCTGCATATGAGACTGAGTCTGCATCCAATCAGAAGAGTTCCTCCTCTCTCTCTCAGCAGCTGCTGCATGAAGCATTATGCTAATAGGAACAGCCGTACAATATAAAGTAACCTCCCACAGGACGGATGCAGTAGCAACAGGAAGGGAGGGAGGCCCCATTAACAAATAATATCTGACCGCTGATCAATGTAAAAATAGCCACGCTATAAACATCAATTTATGCATGTAAGTCAGCAAGTATTTGTCATTGTATCTACATCTGGAGCTCCTACACACACACACACACACACACACATTTCCCTGGACGAGGTGTGGTCAGTGTGATTAAATAGTGGTTGGGGATGTTGTTTGTTTTCCAAAGAAAACACTCAGTGCTTGCTCTCAGCTGTTATTTTTAAGACTTGCGGTTAAACGTCCACCCGGGCCCTAACTATTTCAATTTTCACCTAGTGAAAAAAAGCCCACCTAGAAATAGTTGAACAGAGATCTGGACTTGCAGCCATGTATAATATTTGTTTAAAGCTTTGCTCCAGACCTCAGAAAGAAAAAAAAAAAAAAAAGCTCTGTGAATTGCTTTTCATGAAATACGCTCTAAGACTGTCATCAGTGAACTGTCACAAACAATATGAGAACTCTTCAGTGACAAAGAGATGAATTAATATGTTGAAAGTCAGAAACACAGCTTGTGTTCCTTATAAAGACGAAAGAGAAGAAAGAAACATGGAGGTTGAACAGCTGGCTCCGTCCCGTAGAGCAGCGGTGTCAAACTCAAATACACAGTGGGCCAAAATGTAAAACTTGGACAAAGTCGCGGGCCAACAATTTATAAAAAAAAGACTAAATATCTCAAAATATTAACATAGAATCTTAAGATATTGATTTAGTATTTTAAAATAATTACATAGTATTTTAAAATAACAATTTATAATCCCCAAACAATGACAGTATCTTAAAATAATGACCAATGCCCCAAAATAATGACTTAGTTTATCAAAAAAATGACTAAATATCTCAAAATATTAACATAGAATCTTAACGTAATGACTTAGAATCTTAAAATATTGACCAATATCTAAAAAATAATGATGTAGTATTTAAAAAATAATTACTGTGTCTTCAAAAAAATGACTAAATATCTCAAAATATTAACATAGAATCTTAAGATATTGATTTAGTATTTTAAAATAACGATTTATAATCCCCAAACAATGACAGTATCTTAAAATAATGACCAATGCCCCAAAATAATGACTTAGTTTACCAAAAGAATTGACAAAATATCTCAAAATATTAACATAGAATCTTAACGTAATGACTTAGAATCTTAAAATATCTAAAAAATAATGTAGTATTTAAAAAATAATGACTGTGTCTTCAAAAAAATGACTAAATATCTCAAAATATTAACATAGAATCTTAAGATATTGATTTAGCATTTTAAAATAATTACATAGTATTTTAAAATAACGATCTATAATCCCCAAACAATGACAGTATCTTAAAATAATGACCAATGCCCCAAAATAATGACTTAGTTTATCAAAAAAATGACTAAATATCTCAAAATATTAACATAGAATCTTAAGATATTGATTTAGTATTTTAAAATAATTACATAGTATTTTAAAATAACGATTTATAATCCCCAAACAATGACAGTATCTTAAAATAATGACCAATGCCCCAAAATAATGACTTAGTTTATCAAAAAAATGACTAAATATCTCAAAATATTAACATAGAATCTTAACGTAATGACTTAGAATCTTAAAATATTGACCAATATCTAAAAAATAATGATGTAGTATTTAAAAAATAATGACTGTGTCTTCAAAAAAAATTACTAAATATCTCAAAATATTGACTTAGTATCTCAAAATAATGACTTTGTGTCAGAAAATAATAAAAGTATTTGTGGCTGTGTTTGTATAAGCCAGGGGTGTCAAACTCAAATACACAGTGGGCCAAAATTTAAAACTTGGACAAAGTCGCGGGCCAACATTGATATTTATTGAAAAAATTGACCTAAACAAGTTCAAACGAAATGGAACAAGCAAAGCTTGATATAACTTAATATTGCAAACATGCAAAATCGAATATCAAATAAAACAAACAAACACATCAATGGCATTCATTTCTTAACCCACATGAACCCACGGTGACACCCGTGTAACAAACACTTTAAATCTTCTTGAACAGGGGTCTGAAACTCAAATTATCTGGGGGCTGCTAGAGGCAGTATCAAAATGACCAAAATTACAAAAAAAACACAGAAAAAACTAAATTACTTAAAAAAGACACACAATTACTAAAAAAAGACACAAAATTACTGGAAAAAAACACTAAATTACTTTAAAAAAACACTAAATTACTTAAAAAAAGACACAAAAAAGACACAAAATCACCAAAAAAGACACAAAATGAGAAGACAGAATAACCAAAAAAAACCCACAGAAGACATAAAAATGACAAAAAAAGACACAAAATGACACAAAAAGACACAAATGACCAAAAAAGACACAAAATGACTTACAAAGACACGAAAATGATTCAAAAATGCACAAAATAGCCCAAGACTCCATAGAGTTAATGAGTTAAGGTGAAGCATAAAGCTGAATATGGGAGATTCTAGAAAATTGAAAGTGTTTGTTACACGGGTGTCACCATAGGTTCTTATGGGTTAAATAAAATTTAAATAAAAACCGTATGTCCCTTTATTTTATATGCGGCCTTCTTTAAATTTAAATTTAACAGTAATCTTTTTCCACAGGCTAAAAATAAATGTAAGAATAAAATAACAATAATAAACCAAATGACTAATAATAATATCCTTCAATGAATGTGCAGCCATTCAAGTCTTGGACTAGCAAGAAAAAGTGAATAAAGACAACTTTAATTGTTGCTCAGTTTGCTCCACACTGATCTACTGTGTTCAAGCCAAAACACCAGCAGAGCATTCTGGGATTTGTAGTATTATTTGCGCTGTATAATACCGGCGGGCCAGCTCTGGTTGGCATTTGGTATTTCCTCGCGGGCCAAATATAATTATACTGCGGGCCAAATATAATTATACACTGTAAAAAATGTCTGTAGATTTTACGGTGAAAAACTGCTAAACCATGACAGTAAAAGACCGTAAAATGATAAATAGTTTAATTCAGTTTCGGTAACAATGAAACACTATAAATGTATATATCAGCCCAAACAGTATTTTTACAGTTAAAATAAATAAATAAATAAATACATTACTCCACTGTAAAATACACTGGCAATATACTGTAGGCTAATATATAAGCCATCACTGTAATTTTTGCTTTTATTTTTTGTAAAAAATACTTGTTCTTACTGTTGTTTTAAACGCCATATATCTAACAAAAATATACTGTAATAAATGTTTAATTTATGCGGTATTAATAAAGTATTTTCTTGCCAATTGTATGGCAAAACAGCATTTCTTTTAATGGAAAAACGTTTTATTTATATGGTAAAATATGGAATAAAATGGCAATCTTAAACATGAAATCAACAGTGCTAATATCATTTTACCGTAATATTAGAACAAGTTGCACCGCATTTATTACGGTAAAGTTCTGGCAACCACAGCTGCCGGTTTTTTACCGTAAAAACTACATTTTTTTACAGTGTACTGCGGGCCAAATTTGGCCCACGGGCCAGAGTTTGACACCTCTGCCGTAGGGTCACAAAGCCAGGGTCATTTCGTGGTCAATTTGTGTCTTTTTTGGTCATTTTGTTTTGTTTTTTGGTCATTTTCTGTCTTTTCTGCTCATTTTTTCTGTCTTTTTTGATCATTTTGTGTCATTTTTGGTCATTTTGTGTCTTTTTTTGGTCATTTTGTGTCTTTTTTTTGGTAATT
Organism: Centropristis striata; assembly: GCF_030273125.1. Lineage (NCBI taxonomy): Eukaryota > Metazoa > Chordata > Actinopteri > Perciformes > Serranidae > Centropristis > Centropristis striata. The sequence continues at coordinate 35,301,945 of NC_081535.1, forward strand.
TGCTGTCTTTTTTGGTAATTTGCTGTCTTTTTTTGATCATTTTGTGTCTTTTTTTGATCATTTTGTGGACAATTTGTGTCTTTTTTGGTCATTTTGTTTCCTTTTTTGGTCATTTTCTGTCTTTTCTGCTCATTTTCTGTCTTTTTTGATCATTTTGTGTCATTTTTGGTCATTTTGTGTCTTTTTTTTGTAATTTGCTGTCTTTTTTGGTAATTTTCTGTCTTTTTTTGATCATTTTATGTCTTTTTTTGATCATTTTGTGGACAATTTGTGTCTTTTTTGGTCATTTTGTTTCCTTTTTTGGTCATTTTCTGTCTTTTCTGGTCATTTTCTGTCTTTTTTGGTCATTTTGTTTCCTTTTTGGGTGATTTTTGGGTGACAAACAGGGAGGCAAAGAAATGAAAAACTAGAACTCACGTCTGTGTTACAGGATCTGTAGCGCTTCCTCTCTCCCAGGCAGTACTTCCCTCCTCCAGACGGCCTGAGAGACACAGAGAAATGAATAAGTGCGAGAGGAAAAACTGAAAACACATCAAACAAAAAGAGACACAAACACTTCAGAGAAATCCTCTTATAGATGAGTAAGAGGCTGATATTGGCCTATTGTCCAATATGGAAACCTTTTTTTTAGAGAGCATTTAAAACAGCAGTGATGCCTAAATGTCATAGAGCTATTTTATAAAATATATTTATTCTTTATTGGAATGTCCTTCGTTTTCGTCTTTGTCAACATTTTTCATGCATAACGAAGATGGATAAGACAAAGGAAATAAAGGCAAAATTTACTGTGACCTCTTTTAATCTCCCACTCAACAAATACCCCATTACAAAACACTAAAACTAATAAAAACTAGACTAAAACTAGCAAACTCACTCTAAAAACTAATAAAAACTAACTGAATTTGAAAACAAAAGTTCACAATGAAAATTAAAACTAAAACTAATGAAAAATCCCAAAATACACTGTAAAAAAAATCTGTTTAATTTACGGTAAAATACCGGCAGCTGTGGTTGCCAGAACTTCACCGTAAAAATTACAGTGAGTGGATTTTCTATTCTAAATTTAAATGTAAATATCAACAAAAACTATAATTTAGACTGAGTATTCCTGTTATTTTTAGGGTAATTGTGTCATTCATTCACACATCATGGTATTTCTCCATAAATTTTGCATGAAAATGTTAAATTTTTACAGCAAAACTGTGTGTTTCTTCCACTTTATGGCAGAAAAAAGTAAAAGTTTTGTGCTATTCTTTGATTTGATTTTGATTAATTAAAAGTGTCTAATATGGTGATATACAATTTTTTATTTTACGCCCTATTTCTGATGTATTTGACATCATTCCCTTGCTAGGGAATTCACTATTCCAATGAGGGCCCTCACAAAGATAGAAGTACAAGAATGTGTGTGTGTGTGTGTGTGTGTGTGTGTGTGTGAATGATTCATTCATGAAATCCAAGCTGCTCTGAGAGCTCTTAAGTGTGACCTGACATTTAGATTGAGGAGAGAGACTGTAAGCTGCTTCACTACATCTACTACATCAGTGAGAGTCTGTTTCTCTCCTCTTATCATCTCTTCTCACCTCCATCATCCTCCCTTTCCTCCACTTCATTTGCAGAAAAAAAAAGCTGCAGACAGGCTCACTGCAAAAAAGCCAACTTGTATTTTTTGGCCTAAAACAGTGATTCAATTTGGTAAAACTTGGAAATATAAATTATTGACATTTAGGGCAATAATGTAAGTTAGCACAACAAAGGAAGCCAGTTGTCTGCTCAAAAACAAGTTGGTGAGTTGTTGTTACTTATATCTTTAAGTTGGGGTTCACAACAAGGGACAATAGTTCTGATAACTCTTATTTCTTTGTTGGGAAATAAGGGAAAGCGGTGAAATTCGGTCATTAGCGAAAGCTAGCGGCTAACTGACGCTAGCGGCTAACTGATGCTAGCGGCGCTGCTTGTTACAGCTACAAGAGTAGCCATTAGCGTATCAATGCTAACTCAAAATTGTGGTCGCAACATTAGCTGACATTTCATAGCGGCGTTACAATTCAGCACATTGCAGAAGTTAGCAGAAGTAAGGATTAAAAGTTATTACAATGTTAATTTATAAGTTAGTGCAACTTACAGTTGAGTTGACAAAAATCTGAATTCAGAGTTGAGCAAACTCAAAAACAAATCTTAAAATATTTAGTTTAATTGTCCAACTTAAAATTTTATCGCCCCTCCTTCCCTCCTCTCTTTTCTTTTTTTCCTTCTCTCTCTCTCTCAATTCAATTCAATTGGCTTTATTGGCATGACGTAACAATGTATATATTGCCAAAGCAAGCATCAGAAAAAAAGATAACAAGATAAGGAAAGCAATATTTACAATAACTTATTATAATTCTGTTATTCATTTTAAAAGAAAAGAAAAACTAATAACAATAAAAGAAAGCAATATTTACAATTCACATTGAATTACAATCAACATATAATTTATACAATCTAACTGTCCCAGCAAAAAAAGAAGAAAAAATATTTTCTCTCTCTCTCTCGCTCTCTCTCTCTCTCGCTTTCTCCCTCTCTCTCTCTCTCTCTCTCTCTCTCTCGCTCTCTCTCGCTCTCTCTCTTTCTCTCTCGCTCTCTCTCGCTCTCTCTCTCACTCTCTCTCTCGCTTTCTGTCTCGCTTTCTCTCTCTCTCTCTCTCTCTCACTCTCTCTCTCTCTCTCGCTCTCTCTCGCTTTCTCTCTCTCGCTCTCTCGCTCTCTCTCGCTCTCTCTCTCTCGCTCTCTCTCTCTCGCTCTCTCTCACTCTCTCTCTCGCTCGCTCTCGTTCTCTCTCTCGCTCTCTCTTTCTCTCGCTCTCTCTCTCTCTCTCGCTCTCTCTTTCGCTCTCTCTCTCTCTCGCTCTCTCTCTCGCTCTCTCTCACTCTCTCTCTCGCTCGCTCTCGCTCTCTCTCTCGCTCTCTCTCTCTCTCGCTCTCTCTCTCTCTCGCTCTCTCTCTCTCTCGCTCTCTCTCTCGCTCTCTCTCTCTCTCGCTCTCTCTCTCTCTCTCTCTCTCTGACGTAACACCCAGCTTCCAAAACAAAGGAATGCAACAATGGAAGAAGGATTTTTCTTTTTTAATCCCCAAACGTCTACTTGCCAGACAAAGATGTGCTGGACAATAATTTGACTTGTGAGACACGAGAGGCCTGAAAAGCAGAAACTGCACGACACAATAATCTGCAGAAGACAGTGAGCTGTGTTTTTACTGATTGCACATGCTACATCAGACCATCTCAGACAGCATGAGGACATTCTTCTGTCCTCAGTTACATTAGCAGATAGTGCTCTCCAGGACAACCTTGAATGAACTCTCTTCTGGCATTTTTTTATCTGTTTGTTACAGAAGAAATAACAATCTTCCTGTTTGTTACAGCTTCACTTATTGTGGTGTGACCACTGGCTTCTGGAGGCTAATGTCAGCTTAACAACAAGAGATAACAAGAGATAGAAAATATGATTTTTATTTTAGTCTGTATAAATAAATAGAAATCTAACATGTAGTTTGAAGTGGAAATCTCAACAGTTGCCAAATACAAAAGTTTACTCTTGACTCTTGAGTCTGAGCAAATAATAAATATAACCATTTAGGGGTTCTGGGGGCATATTTTAATGACATCTTGTAAAGGAGAATAAAGGTTCTTGTATGTTTTATTTAAGGCATCTTATTTTGACAGTCTTCTTGTAAGTTCTGTGGTGGATTCTCTTAACACACTGTGCTTTTATTTTGAAAGCTGCATGTGTTTAGGGACAGGGAGTAGCTTTTTGTGATTAAAACAACTTTAACCACGACATCAAGAAGTAGGAACGTTGCCAATATCATGATATGCATTTCTTTAACCTTAAAAAAAATATACCGATATTATCGTGAACGATATGGCACACCCCTAGAACACACACACACACACACACACACACACATACATGTCTTTGTGTAGTTGTGAGGACCACCACTTCCCTTAGCCTAACACACACATTTCAGGGTTTACCATCTCTGTTAGGACCTTCCCTGAAATTCATACAGATGATTAATTAAGGTCTTTAGAGGCTATCCTAGCATTTTCTTTGTGAGGACTGGAAAAAATGTCCTCACAACTACAAATGTCCTCACAATGTTGGTATTCTGCCATGGGTTGGTCCTCACAACTATATGAAGACAAACACACACATACACACACATACATACATGTCTTTAATAGTTGTGAGGACCACCACTTCCCCTAGCCCAACACACACATTTCAGGGTTTACCATCTCTGTTAGGACCTTCCCTGAAATTCATACAGATGATTAATTAAGGCCTTTAGAGCATGGGTCTCAAACTCGCGGCCCGCGGGCCAATTGCGGCCCTCGTGACGATATTTTGTGGCCCCCACCTTGATATGAAAGTTTAATGTGAGTTTTATATGAATGGCACTTTACAGTGTTGTGTTTGGAAGGTCCCATTCTGTGTCTTTTTGGTAATTTTGTGTCTTTTTAAAAATAATTTTGTGTCTTTTTTGGTAATTCTGTGTACTTTTGGTCAATTTGTGTCTTTTTTTAAGTAATTTAGAGTTTTTTCAGTAATTCTGTGTCTTTTTCTGTAATTTTGTGTCTTTTTTGGTCATTTTGTGTCTTTTTGAGTAATTTTGTGTTTTTTCAGTCATTTTGTGTCTTTTTCTGTACTTTTGTGTCTTTTTTGGTCATGCTTTGTCTTTTTTGGTCATTTTGTGTCTTTATCAGTCATTTTGTGTCTTTCTGTAATTTTGTGTCTTTTTGTGGTCATTTTGTGTCTTTGTGGGTCATTTTATGTCTTTTTTTTAAAGTCATTTTGTGTTTTTGCAGTCATTTTGTGTCTTTTTTGTAATTTTGTGTCTTTTTTTGGTCATTTTGATACTGCCTCCAGTGGCCCCCAGGTAATTTGAGTTTGAGACCCCTGCTTTAGAGGCTATCCTATCATTTTCTTTGAGAGGACTGGAAAAAATGTCCTCACAACTACAAATGTCCTCACAATGTTGGTATTCTGCCATGGGTTGGTCCTCACAACTATATGAAGACACACACACACACACACACACACACACACACACACAAACACACACCTGTAGGCAGGACCTGGATGTGTGTGTTCAGCTTGCTGTGGCTTACTTTGCCTACTTACGCTGGGCTGTCACAGTGCCTCATGGAGGAGGAAACACCGCCCCCACAGGTCCTGCTGCACTCCCCCCACAGGGACCAGGGCCCCCAGCCTCCGTCCTCGCTCTGGGGCCAGGTCCCGAACGCCACGCACTCCCCTTGGTAGCACCACTGACCCGGGAGGAGCAGAGAAACACAGAGAAGGAGAGAGAGAGAAGGGAACTCTGGTTATCATGAATAATTTCTTTACAACAAAAACACTGAGACACATTAACGATTGTTTTGGTTAAGATTCCCAAAAACATTATTACAACACAGAATACTTCAGTGTCACTTTTACAATTTTCCAACAATAAATTCACGTGCATCTGTGCACAGTGAGATGTAGACTATACAACATCTGACTGATGAAGTTTTCCTTCTTCAATAACACATTCTGTCTCACTTTAACAGAAATTATCCCTCGTGGTCGTACACAGTGGTGGAAGAAGTATTCAGATCTCTTACTCCAGTAAAAGTATTAATACCACCCTGGCAAATTACTCCACTACAAGTAAAAGTCCTGCATTCAAAACTTACTGAAGTAAAAGTACAAAAGTATCAGCATCAAAATGTACTTAAAGTATCAAAAGTAAAAGTATTTGTTATGCAGAATGGACCCACTCAGATTGTTTTATATATTCTAAATATATTATAACATTATTTGTATTGATACCTTTACGTTAGCAGTGATTTAATGTTGAAAATATAGAGCTCATTTAACTATATAAAATACTGTTATAAGATTTAATTAAAAAAATGTTAAAAAAAAAAAAAAAAAAGTCTAATCACTTTTAATTGATCATGTTTTTTAGGTTAAATCTGACTTGAAAAGTAACTAAAGCTGTCAGCAAAATGTAGTGGAGTAATAATTACAACATTTGCCTCAAAATGTAGTGGAGTAGAAGTATAAACTTACATAAAATGGAAATACTCAAGTAAAGTACAAGTACCTCAAAATTGTACTTAAGTGCAGTACTTGAGTAAATGTACTTAGTTACTTTCCACCACTGGTCGTACAGTACGGCTCCACCAACAGCTGAAGTTTCATCTACATCCATGCAGTGGTGCAAGAAGTATTCAGATCATTTACTTCAGTAAAAGTACTAATACCACACTGTGAAATGCCTCCACTACAAGTAAAAGTCATGCATTCAAAATGTAGTTAACCCTTTGATGCACAACATGGGTCTAAAGTGACCCGACAGAGTTTTTATGTTTTATATCTTTGCAATAATTCATCATTCAGTATTCCAGGTTTTCCTCAATTAGTTTGTTTTTTATCATCATACATCCTCATTTTTATGTTTTCCTTTATTTATTTTGAATAGAATCCCTTTTTCTGTCACTACTCTTCTAATACACAACATGGGTGAAAAATGAGCCATATCCATTTTTTTAGCTAAGTAGCTTGTTAAGCTAACTTCTTAGCTAACTTCTTGGCTAAGTATTTAGCTAAGTAGCTTGCTAAGCTAACTACTTAGCTAACTTCTTGGCTAAGTTGTTAGCTTAGCAAGCTACTTAGCCCAGTAGTTAGCTATGTAATAATACAAAAACTTTTTTTCTTCATAAATTATAAGAAGCAAAACGAAAATAATGATCTGCCAACTTGTATTTTTTGGCCTAAAACAGTGATTTAAGTTGGTAAAACTTGGAAATATAAATTATTGACATTTAGGGCAATAATGTAAGTTAGCACAACAAAGGAAGCCAGTTGTCTGCTCAAAAACAAGTTGGTGAGTTGTTGTTACTTATATCTTTAAGTTGGGGTTCACAACAAGGGACAATAGTTCTGATAACTCTTATTTCTTTGTTGTTAAATTTTGGTCATAAGCAAAAGCTAGCGGCTAACTGATGCTAGCAGCTAACGAACGCTAGCGGCGCTGCTTGTTACAGCTACAAGAGTAGCCATTAGCGTATCAATGCTAACTCAAAATTGTGGTCGCAACATTAGCTGAAATTTCATAGCAGCGTTACAATCGTGCCAGAGAAATTCAGAGTTGAGCAAAATCAAAAGCAAAACTTAAAATATTTAGTTTAATTGTCCAACTTAAAATTTTACCAAAGTTTGTTGCCTTGAAATTTTGAGTTCACCCAACTTTTCTTTTTTTGCAGTGTGGCGGCTTTACTGTGCACCAAATGAATTTAATGTGAACTAGCCAGAGTCAAAGGGGGCAGGAAGATGGAAGAGATCTAACAGAATCCTACAGGACGTCCAAGAAAAGTTTCTGGAGTGGATACACTAGAGCTGGGCGATATGGCCCTAAAATAATATCACGATATTTCAGGCAATTTTTGCGATAACGATTATTCTTCACGATATTACAAAATACTTAAAAAGATATAGAAAATATGATTTTTTTTTAGTCTGTATAAATAAATAAAAATCTAAAATGTAGTGTGAAGTGCAAATCTCAACAGTTGCCAAATACAAAAAAATTTACTCTTGACTCTTGAGTATGAGAAAATAATAAAAAATAACCATTTAAGGGTTCCGGGGGCATATTTTAATGACATTTGTAAAGGAAAATAAAGGTTCTTGTATGTTTTATTTAAGGCATTTTATTTTGACAGTCTTCCTGTAAGTTCTGGTGTGGATTCTGATAACACACCATGCTCTTATTTTTGAAAGCTGCATGTGTTTAGCGACAGAGGGTAAGTAGCTTTTTGTGATTAAAACAACTTTAACCACTACATCAAGAAGTAGGAACGTTGCCAATATCATGATATGCATTTTTTTAACCATAAAAAAAAAATATACCGATATTATCGTGAACGATACGATATGGCACACCCCTAGGATAGGATACACCAAATAAAACAGAAGGATTGAAGTTAGGAAAAGGAAACAATGGACAGCTGAGATAAAGTCGGAGCTCACCTGCAGGCATAATGTTTGTGTAATGACTCTGAGCGCCCGAGGGGGGAGACAACAGTTTTAGCTTTAATGAGTCCAGAGGACCGTGAGGTGTTTTCAGAGGTAGGTGAGGACAGAAAGCACCATGCCGTGTTTCAGGAGTGTTTTAAGCCTGCTGCTAAGCCGTTCACAGCTCCAGAGGGAGGAGGGGATCAGAGGCAGCCCTTTGTCTCTCCAACTGTGTCAGTAGGTTAAGAACCCGGAGAGGCCGGGACGGTCAAGGTGAGCGCTACGTTGGGCCACTGTCCTCCTTCTCTCACTTACTCATTCACGTCCTGAGACGCTGTCTAAACAAGATTAGCAGTGTGAGAGAGGAGAGGGGTGAGGGGAAACTGACTCACTCAGACTCAGATTGGAGGGAGATAAAGTTCCACACCGGAGAATATATCTGAGTCAGTGGCGGTTCTAGACCAATTTTGCTGTGGGGGCTAAGCGGGGGCTAAGCGGGGGCTAAGCAGGGGCCAGTGTTTAATCAGAGGGGCATATTTAAAAACTGCAAAGATGATATTTAAGCATTCAAAACATTTTATTTTAGGTTATTTAATACACTGTAAAAAAAAATCTGTTTAATTGACGGTAAAATACCGGCAGCTGTGGTTGCCAGAACTTCACCGTAAAAATTACAGTGAGTGGATTTTTTATTCTAAATTTAAATGTAAATATCAGCAAAAACTGTAATTTAGACTGAGTATTCCTGTTATTTTTAGGGTAATTGTGTCATTCATTCACACATCATGGTATTTCTCCATAAATTTTGCATGAAAATGTTATATTTTTACAGCAAAACTGTGTGTTTCTTCCACTTTATGGCAGAAAAAAGTAAAAGTTTTGTGCTATTCTTTGATTTGATTTTGATTAATTAAAAGTGTCTAATATGGTGATATACAATTTTTTATTTTACGCCCTATTTCTGATGTATTTGACAGTGTTTTACTGTTATTTCTACAAAGATTTTTAACAGTGTAATCTCATTTAAGTATATTTGGAAGATACAAATTGATTGATTGATTGAAACAATGAGACTTACCAACAAGAACAGTTCTTTTTGTACGACAATGATATTTCTCATCTTTGAGCACAATTACCTTTATTTTTATTTTGAAAGTGCGGTATAGTCAGAATGATCTTTTTTTTTTTTTTATATACACAAGCTTTTATTGTTTTTATTTAACTACACGATGTGCAAATTTTGGGTTCCTTTTGTGTACAAATTTTTATTTTGTGCGGGCAGTACATTTTACATTTTATTTTATTTATTTTTATACCATTATGTATTTATTGTTTGTGCAGCACTTTGGAAACCTTGTGTTTGCTAAAATTGTGCTATATAAATAAAGGGGATTGGATTGGATTGGATACAATGCGATATTGTTTGAAGAAAAAATAGGTAAGAATTGTTCCATCATTCATCGTTATAAAATGATCATTTCATTATTAATTTGACACAGGGGCCACAGCAGGGGCCAAAGGGCTTCTTCACAGGGCCAGTGGCCCCTGGAGGCCCCTGGTTAGAACCGCCACTGATCTGAGTCCGTCTCAACACAGTAAAACTCTTCTCTGTTGGTCAGTTTCTCTCTCCCTTCTCCTGTTGAAGGGCCTCTCTCCATGACACGCTGGGTGAGAAATGGCTGACATTCATATTCCTTTGAAGCCGACCCCGGCAGGGGCAGACAGGGTATGCCACCGGCTCTCCTAAAGCTGCTCCAAAAGCTGTTCCAAAGCCCCCCAGGCTCAACCTGGGGCCCCCTGTGTTGTCCAGGACCCTGTCCGTGGGCCCCGGTCCTCAAAGGCTCCACTGAGCTAATGGTAATCACGGGTGACAGCTCGTGACACTCTTCTATTCTTCCCTTTTAGACCTCGGACCATCCGGTGACAATGGCTGCCGTAATCCGTGTTAAAACTGTCTCCCCTAACCTGGCTGGCATCAACAGCGGGCCGATGACCTAAAGCCTGGCCTGCTTGCGTGTGTGTGTGTGTGTATTGCATGAGTGCACACTCAGGGACTTGTACAACTTCCCAGAGACGAACAGATACAAGTCGAGGTACCGCTAGCTGCTGCTAGGCTAATTTTCGGCACACAGAGGAGGCTATTAAAGGGCTCATTTCACATCACCAGTTACACAACTCAATCTGTGAGCAGCAATTAACCCATTGAGGCCTGGAAAGCGTTTACGTCATTTTGTAGTATGTGTATAAGCTCTCAAATACTTTTTGAATTTCATTTCTATCTGCTACAGAGGCTGAAAAATCTATTATTTAGTAGAAGCGTTGACACTTCTGTTGAATTTCCAGAAAAACTTCAGGTTTTAGGGGCTTATTTTAAAATCACCCAGAGGTTTTACAAGAAGTTTTAGGCATCAATGGGTTAAAGGGCCAGTTCACCCAAATAACCAAAAAGCAGGCTTTATCACCTACCTAAAGAGGCAGATAGTTTACATTTTATTAAAGAAAGCATCAGAAACAACAAAAGCATCATCTCTCTCCAGAAGCAAAGTCCCAGCTACTCTGGAAAATGCACAGAGGAAGCTCATCCTATGTCTTTTCCTAACTTTTCCTTGATGGAATTCTTGATGAATAAGGCTCCGTTTACATGATGACGGTCTGAACAGAAGACGCAAAAGTGGCGTCGCGTCTTCACTTTTTATTCCTCGTTTACACGAGCGTTTTCGGGAGGAAATCTGCTGCATACGGTGACGCAAAAGTGTGTGAAATGTGATTGTATGCAGCCAGGCGGCATCACTTAAAGCCATAAGAGCATCTTTGGGCATGTGGAAGTTTTCACGCCACACATTTTCATCAGCTACTCCTTCCACAAAGTTCTCCACCATCACTAGATCTCCCAGGTCTCGTTCACAGCCGTCTGGCTCCTCCCACCAATCGCTGCATCCAGAATGTGATGGAGGTAATTCCAGATCCTTCTCTGTTCACTAATACTATCTGTACATATCCTGGACATTTGGTGGAAAGACTCCTGTAAGTTTATTAGAGCTGCCAGAGCAGCTTGAAGGTCCCACCATGGAAATAATCCCACGTTTCTTTATTTCCTGTCCTGGAGCATGTATGTGACGTAAACACATACGTGACGTGAGCAGATCAGATCAGAGTTTTGTGTCTTGTCAGTGTAGACGACACGCTACGGAGGAGAGGATTACACTTTTACACTTTGGAGGGTGGTTTCAGATTTTTGCGTTTTTAAGCCCCAAAAACGCCGTCACCGTCTAAACGAAAGGCACTTCCCATAAAATATTTTGTCGTTTTTACCCGCAAGCGTCCTCATGTAAACGGGGCCTCAGCCATGAAAAATTGCATCCTATGTCTTTTCCTAACTTTTCCTTGATGAAGAAGCCTACGTGGACATGCCCCCGGGCCCGAAGTCCCCCTGGACTTTATCTACAAAATGTCACTCAAAAAGACATATAGCAAGCAGGAAAAGGCAAAGTCTACAATGAGACACAAAAAGATTACAAGGAGAACAAAACAACTAGACCGAGATGTAAAAACAGCCACAAAGAGACTCAAAACGACTACACAGAGACAGAAAACAGCCACAAAATGACTATGAAAAGGGCAAAAGGACTTCAAAGACACACAAAAAACTACACAAAGATGTAAAACGGCTGCACACTGACACAAAGAGCCTCAAAATGAAAAAAGAGGCAGAACAACCACAGACACAAAACAACTACAGAGAAATGGAAAGACTGCAAAATGATTTATTAATTTCCAATTCAATTTCATTTACATTTATTTTTGTTTTCCAGTTTGATTTTATTTAAAGTTCAAGAAAATACAATACTGTAAAAAAAAATATATATATATACACTACCGGTCAAAAGTTTTAGAACACCCCAATTTTTCCAGTTTTTTATTGAAATTCAAGCAGTTCAAGTCAAATGAACAGCTTGAAAGGGTACAAAGGTAAGTGGTGAACTGCCAGAGGTAAATAAAAAAAGGTAAGCTTAACCAAAACTGGAAAATAATGTACATTTCAGAATTATACAAGTAGGCCTTTTTCAGGGAACAAGAAATGGGTTAACAACTTAACTCTATGGAGTCTTGGGCTATTTTGTCCATTTTTGAATTCTTTTCATGTCTTTGTAAGTCATTTTGTGTCTTTTTTAAGTCATTTTGTGTCTTTTTTTTGTCATTTTGTGTCTTTTTTTAGTCCTTTAGTCCAACATAAAATGTGATTTTGAATCTTTTTTTTACTTTCAAAACACTATCATGCTAAATAAAGAATTTTAAATGTTGCAAATGTGCATTAATTTCAGAGAACACTGAGACATTAAACTGCATCATTTTCAATTCAATTCTGGAAAAGTTGGTGTGTTCTAAAACTTTTGACCAGTAGTGTATATGGGTTTTTTTAAAGTTCAATAAACGTTTAGTCAATGACTGATCATGTTAAATAAACATAGTTTTGACCAAAATAATTGTCTTTTTCCCATTATGTAGCAGCCTTGTCATCCCTAGATATCAATGAGAAAACATTCTGGGTTGGTGTGAGCATCTAAATGTGTGAGAACTCTGCAGGACTTACCCCTTTCTCAATGCTGCCAGTCTGGCACAAGGTCCCCTCTGCAGCAGGGATACTGTTGGTTACACAGCGGTTGCTTTTGCTAAGGCACCAGAGCTCTCTACACACTTCCTAGGAAAGAAGGCAAAAGCAAGTTGGTCAGAATAAATCAATTCAGCAGACCTAGGAGGGGGGTGGCTGATTAACGCTGAGGATGATTTATCAGTAGCCTTTGGTGGTTTTTTCCTCTTTTTCTTCCCCGCTCTAAAAAATGGATATGGGTAATTTTTGACCCATGTTGTGCATTCGAAGAGTAGTGACAAAAAAAAGGGGATTTTATTAGAAAATTAATAAAGGAAAACATAAAATTAGGATGTATGATGATCAAAAACAAACTCATTGAGGAAAACCTGAATTACTTTTGCTAAGGCACCAGAGTTAGTTAGCTTAGCAAGCTACTTAGCCAAGAAGTTAGCTAAGTAGTTAGCTTAGCAAGCTACTAAGCTAAAAAATGGATATGGGTAATTTTTGACCCATGTTGTGCATTCGAAGAGTAGTGACAAAAAAAAAAGGGATTTTATTAGAAAATTAATAAAGGAAAACATAAAATTAGGATGTATGATGATCAAAAACAAACTCATTGAGGAAAACCTGAATTACTTTTGCTAAGGCACCAGAGTTAGTTAGCTTAGCAAGCTACTTAGCCAAGAAGTTAGCTTCTGTGCTCCATCTTTTGATATCAACTTTTTTGTGATTGAATATTCCAAGTATTCTTTAAATATCTTGTTTTTGACAACAACAGATCATTATTTCCATTTTGCCTCTCATATTTTATGAAGAAAAAAAGGTTTCGTATTATTACATAGCTAACTATTTGGCAAAGTAGCTTGCTAAGCTAACTACTTAGCCAAGAAGTTAGCTAAGTAGTTAGCTTAGCAAGCTACTTAGCCAAGAAGTTAGCTAAGTAGTTAGCTTAGCAAGCTACTTAGCCAAGAAGTTAGCTAAGTAGTGAGCTTAGCAAGCTACTTAGCCAAGAAGTTAGCTAAGTAGTTAGCTTAGCAAGCTACTAAGCTAAAAAATGGATATGGGTAATTTTTGACCCATGTTGTGCATTCGAAGAGTAGTGACAAAAAAAAAAGGGATTTTATTAGAAAATTAATAAAGGAAAACATAAAATTAGGATGTATGATGATCAAAAACAAACTCATTGAGGAAAACCTGAATTACTTTTGCTAAGGCACCAGAGTTAGTTAGCTTAGCAAGCTACTTAGCCAAGAAGTTAGCTAAGTAGTTAGCTTAGCAAGCTACTAAGCTAAAAAATGGATATGGGTAATTTTTGACCCATGTTGTGCATTCGAAGAGTAGTGACAAAAAAAAAAGGGATTTTATTAGAAAATTAATAAAGGAAAACATAAAATTAGGATGTATAATGATCAAAAACAAACTCATTGAGGAAAACCTGAATTAGTTTTGCTAAGGCACCAGAGTTAGTTAGCTTAGCAAGCTACTTAGCCAAGAAGTTAGCTAAGTAGTTAGCTTAGCAAGCTACTAAGCTAAAAAATGGAATGGGTAATTTTTGACCCATGTTGTGCATTCAAAGAGTAGTGACAAAAAAAAAGGGATTTTATTAGAAAATTAATAAAGGAAAACATAAAATTAGGATGTATGATGATCAAAAACAAACTCATTGAGGAAAACCTGAATTACTTTTGCTAAGGCACCAGAGTTAGTTAGCTTAGCAAGCTACTTAGCCAAGAAGTTAGCTTCTGTGCTCCATCTTTTGATATCAACTTTTTTGTGATTGAATATTCCAAGTATTCTTTAAATATCTTGTTTTTGACAACAACAGATCATTATTTCCATTATTCCCAAAGGTTTCGTATTATTACATAGCTAACTATTTGGCAAATTAGCTTGCTAAGCTAACAACTTAGCCAAGAAGTTAGCTAAGTAGTTAGCTTAGCAAGCTACTTAGCCAAGAAGTTAGCTAAGTAGTTAGCTTAGCAAGCTACTAAGCTAAAAAATGGATATGGGTAATTTTTGACCCATGTTGTGCATTTGAAGAGTAGTGACAAAAAAAAGGGGATTTTATTAGAAAATTAATAAAGGAAAACATAAAATTAGGATGTATGATGATCAAAAACAAACTCATTGAGGAAAACCTGAATTACTTTGGCTAAGGCACCAGAGTTAGTTAGCTTAGCAAGCTACTTAGCCAAGAAGTTAGCTAAGTAGTTAGCTTAGCAAGCTACTAAGCTAAAAAATGGATATGGGTAATTTTTGACCCATGTTGTGCATTCGAAGAGTAGTGACCAAAAAAAAGGGATTTTATTAGAAAATTAATAAAGGAAAACATAAAATTAGGATGTATGATGATCAAAAACAAACTCATTGAGGAAAACCTGAATTACTTTTGCTAAGGCAATTGGGGTCGCGAGATGGTTTCTGGGGGTCGCCAAATAATTTTGGAAGTCAGCTCATGTGTTTTCGTCTTTTTGGTCACTTAATGTCTTTTTTTGGTCATTTTGTGTTCTTTTTAGTCATTTTGTGTCTTTTCTGGTCATTTTGTGTCATGTTTTTGTCATTTTGTGTCTTTTTTTAGTCATTTTGTGTCTTTTTTGGGGATTTTTTTCTTTTTGAGGTTATTTTGTTTCTTTTTTTGGTCATTTTTGGTCAATTTGTGTCTTTTTTTTTGGTCATTTTGTGTCTTTTTCTGGTCATTTTGTGTCTTTTTTGGTCATTTGTTTACTTTTTTTGGTCATTTTGTTTCTTTTTTGGGTGATCTGAACTGTGCGTGTGAGATTGTGTTCAGTGAGTGGGGGTCGCGGACAACATGCATGTTAAATTGGGGGTCCCGACTCAAAAAGGTTGAGAACTACTGTGCTAAGGCACCAGAGTTAGTTAGCTTAGCAAGCTACTTAGCCAAGAAGTTAGCTAAGTAGTTAGCTTAGCAAGCTACTAAGCTAAAAAATGGATATGGGTCATTTTTGACCCATGTTGTGCATTCAAAGAGTAGTGACAAAAAAAAAGGGATTTTATTCGAAAATTAATAAAGGAAAACATAAAATTAGGATGTATGATGATCAAAAACAAACTCATTGAGGAAAACCTGAATTACTTTTGCTAAGGCAATTGGGGTCGCGAGATGGTTTCTGGGGGTCGCCAAATAATTTTGGAAGTCAGCTCATGTGTTTTCGTCTTTTTGGTCACTTAATGTCTTTTTTTGGTCATTTTGTGTTCTTTTTAGTCATTTTGTGTCTTTTCTGGTCATTTTGTGTCATGTTTTTGTCATTTTGTGTCATGTTTTTGTCATTTTGTGTCTTTTTTAGTCATTTTGTGTCTTTTTTTAGTCATTTTGTGTCTTTTTTTGGGATTTTTTTCTTTTTGAGGTTATTTTGTTTCTTTTTTTGGTCATTTTTGGTCAATTTGTGTCTTTTTTTTTGGTCATTTTGTGTCTTTTTCTGGTCATTTTGTGTCTTTTTTGGTCATTTGTTTACTTTTTTTGGTCATTTTGTTTCTTTTTTGGGTGATCTGAACTGTGCGTGTGAGATTGTGTTCAGTGAGCGGGGGTCGCGGACAACATGCATGTTAAATTGGGGGTCCTGACTCAAAAAGGTTGAGAACTACTGTGCTAAGGCACCAGAGTTAGTTAGCTTAGCAAGCTACTTAGCCAAGAAGTTAGCTAAGTAGTTAGCTTAGCAAGCTACTAAGCTAAAAAATGGATATGGGTCATTTTTGACCCATGTTGTGCATTCGAAGAGTAGTGACAAAAAAAAAGGGATTTTATTCGAAAATTAATAAAGGAAAACATAAAATTAGGATGTATGATGATCAAAAACAAACTCATTGAGGAAAACCTGAATTACTTTTGCTAAGGCAATTGGGGTCGCGAGATGGTTTCTGGGGGTCGCCAAATAATTTTGGAAGTCAGCTCATGTGTTTTCGTCTTTTTGGTCACTTAATGTCTTTTTTTGGTCATTTTGTGTTCTTTTTAGTCATTTTGTGTCTTTTCTGGTCATTTTGTGTCATGTTTTTGTCATTTTGTGTCTTTTTTAGTCATTTTGTGTCTTTTTTTAGTCATTTTGTGTCTTTTTTGGGGATTTTTTTCTTTTTGAGGTTATTTTGTTTCTTTTTTTGGTCATTTTTGGTCAATTTGTGTCTTTTTTTTTGGTCATTTTGTGTCTTTTTCTGGTCATTTTGTGTCTTTTTTGGTCATTTGTTTACTTTTTTTGGTCATTTTGTTTCTTTTTTGGTGATCTGAACTGTGCGTGTGAGATTGTGTTCAGTGAGCGGGGGTCGCGGACAACATGCATGTTAAATTGGGGGTCCCGACTCAAAAAGGTTGAGAACTACTGTGCTAAGGCACCAGAGTTAGTTAGCTTAGCAAGCTACTTAGCCAAGAAGTTAGCTAAGTAGTTAGCTTAGCAAGCTACTAAGCTAAAAAATGGATATGGGTAATTTTTGACCCATGTTGTGCATTCGAAGAGTAGTGACCAAAAAAAAGGGATTTTATTTTACACTTCCTAGGAAAGAAGGCAAAAGCAAGTTGGTCAGAATAAATCAATTCAGCAGACTTAGGAGGGGGGTGGCTGATTAAGGATGAGGATGATTTATCAGTAGCCTTTGGTGGTTTTTTCCTCTTTTTCTTCCCCGCTCTGGCAGAGAAACACCAACACATGGAAGTTCATGTATAAATCTGCATAATTCCAGATCAAATGAGAGGATGAGAGGAGTTGATGAGACCACATCGAGACCACTGAGAGCCCATATGCTTTGGATCACGGTGCATCTTGAGCAATACGCCGAGGGTCACCGTGTGCTGCTAATGTTCTCTTATGAGAAATGAAGAGTCAGCTGGATCAACACCATGACTAACGTTTGCTCACGTTCACCTCGGGACCACACGGGACCGTGACATCAGTTCAAGAAATCCAATTTCTGCTTCTTAGGGGAAATCAAGAGTGAGCAATAGGCCTCCCAAGTCTTAGATAAAGACGACTTGTAGGCCTAACAAATATCTTTAGTATTACTGAGTGCTCTGAATAAACATCTCCTCCAGTCTGGAGCGTAAGGAGAATCCATTTAGATTACTGAAGGAAGGGAGTGTGTGTGTGTGAGAGGGAGATAGCACTAAGTTGCCCCCAAATGAATAAAACCATAAAGTGAACACATGTTCAGTGGTGGAAGAAGTATTCAGATCCCTTACTCAAGTAAAAGTATTAATACCACACTGTGAATTTACTCCACTACAAGTAAAAGCCCTGCATTCAAAACTTACTTAACCCTTTGATGCACAACATGGGTCAAAAGTAACCCGCATTCATTCCCTTCATGTTATTTAATGCTTGCTGTGTGTTTCTGTGCTCCATCTTTTGATATCAACTTTTTTGTGATTGAATATTCCAAGTATTCTTTAAATATCTTGTTTTTGACAACAACAGATCATTATTTCCATTTTGCCTCTCATATCTTATGAAGAAAAAAGGGTTTCGTATTATTACATAGCTAACTATTTGGCTAAGTAGCTTGCTAAGCTCACTACTTAGCCAAGAAGTTAGCTAAGTAGTGAGCTTAGCAAGCTACTTAGCCAAGAAGTTAGCTAAGTAGTTAGCTTAGCAAGCTACTAAGCTAAAAATGGATATGGGATATGAGATATGAGTAGTGACAAAAAAAAGGGATTTTATTAGAAAATTAATAAAGGAAAACATAAAATTAGGATGTATGATGATCAAAAACAAACTCATTTAGGAAAACCTGGAATACTGAATGATGAAAATAACTTATTGCAAAGATATAGAACATAAAAACTCTGTCGGGTCACTTTAGACCCATGTTGTGCATCAAAGGGTTAAGTAAAAGTACAAAAGTATCAAAAGTAAAAGTATTTGCAATGCATAATGGACTCACTCAGATTGTCCAAATATATTATTGTATTATTATTTTTGATGCATTTATGTTAGCTTTGAATTTACTGTTGTCAACATAGGGCTCATTTTAACTACCTAATATACTTTTATGTGGTTTAATAAGTACACATTTTAAATCTATTATGTTTTATGTTAAATCTCGACCTGAAAAGTAACTAAAGTAACTAAAGTAACCGCTTATTAAACGTGTGAAAAATAGATACTTTAAGGGGGTAAAAAATTAGACAATGAACATGTTTGCATGCACATTAATTGACAATATTTCAAACTTTATGCAGGTTATGTAAAAAGCATATTCCATTCAGACTTATTCTTATTCCGAATGCAGCATTTTCCAATTTGAACATGTGCATTATGCAGATTTTATTTCAGTTTTAAGAATATTCTTTTTCCTTAGTACACATTTTAAATCTATTATGTTTTATTTTAAATCTCGACCTGAAAAGTAACTAAAGTAACGAAAGCTGGCAGTTAAATGTAGTGGAGTAAAAAGTACAATAGTTGCCTAAAAATGAAATGAAGTAGAAGTAAAAAGTAACATAAAATGGAAATACTTAAGTAAAGTACAAGTTCCTCAAAACTATACTTAAGTACAGTACTTGAGTAAATGTACTTAGTTACTTTCCACCACTGCACATCAGTGGCGGTTCTACCCAGGGGCCTCCAGGGGCCACTGCCCCTGTGAAGAAGCCTTTGGCCCCTGCTGTGGCCCCTGTGTCAAATTAATAATAAAATGGTCAATTTATAACGATGAACAATGGATCAATTCTAACCTTTTTTTTGTTCAAACAATATCTCATTGTACACAAAAGAATCACAGAATGTTACATTGTATAATAGTTTAACTCTCTGGAGTCTTATTGGGCTATTTTGTCCATTTTTGAATCATTTTCATGTCTTTACGTGTCTTTGTAAGTCATTCTGTGTCTTTTTGTGGCTTTTTTTTGTCATTTATGTGTCTTTTTTTGTGTCTGTTTTCGTTATTTTGTGTCTTTTTTTGGTCATTTTGTGTCTTTTTTTGTCATTTTTATGTCTTCTGTGGTTGTTTTTTTTGTGGTTATTCTGTCTTCTCATTTTGTGTCTTTTTTGTCATTTTTATGTCTTCTGTGGTTGTTTTTTTTGTTTGTTATTCTGTGTCCTCATTTTGTGTCTTTTTTGGTAATTTTGTGTCTGTTGTTGTGTCTTTTTTTGTCATTTTGTGTCTTTTTTGTCATTGGTGTCATTTATGTGTCTTTTTTGTGTCTGTTTTCGTTATTTAGTGTCTTTTTGTGTCTGTTTTCGTTATTTTGTGTATTTTTTTGGTCATTTTGTGTCTTTTTTTGTCATTTTTATGTCTTCTGTGGTTGTTTTTTTGTGGTTATTCTGTCTTCTCATTTTGTGTCTTTTTTGTCATTTTTATGTCTTCTGTGGGGTTTTTTTGTTTGTTATTCTGTGTCCTGATTTTGTGTCTTTTTTGGTCATTTTGTGTCATTTTGTCATTGGTGTCATTTATGTGTCTTTTTTGTGTCTGTTTTCGTTATTTTGTGTCTTTTTTTGGTCATTTTGTGTCTTTTTTTGTCATTTTTATGTCTTCTGTGGTTGGTTTTTTTGTGGTTATTCTGTCTTCTCATTTTGTGTCTTTTTTGTCATTTTTATGTCTTCTGTGGTTGTTTTTTTGTTTGTTATTCTGTGTCCTCATTTTGTGTCTTTTTTGGTCATTTTGTGTCTTTTTTGTGTCATTTTGTGTCCCTCTGATTAAACACTGGCCCCTCCTTGGCCCCCACAGTAAAATTAGTCTAGAACCGCCACTGCTGCACATGTTACAAGAACAGCTCTGCATGCATCAACCTTGCATTAGATTTCCCGTTAAACTGAACTGGGTCGCCCCCGCGTCTCCACTTCAAAGGCTTTTTTACAGGACAATTGTGTAGAGAAGAGGCAGAACAGCAGCAGGCCCCATGAAGAAGAGTTACGATCCGCCGCGTAGATTCTGACCCCCGGGGTCAGTAAATATGCCACGGGTCCCGCGGCTCCCTGAGCCTATCCAGATTAAATAAAGCGGCAAACTGCCACTCTCTGGTTGCAGCGCCTCTCCTCTGCCAGCTGGTTTCAATAAGCCGCCCCACTGCTGCATTCACTATCTCGGCCCCGCTAAAAAGGTCAGCGGCCCGGGCTTTAACGGACGTGGACGTGGGCCTGATGGATTTACGCCACGAGAGGACAAGCCAGCGATAAAAAAAAACGTAACCTGGACTCAACATGTGGTAATTATCCATCAAAAGCTCTTATTAAACGTGTGAAAAATAGATACTTTAGTTGTCGTTTAAGGCAGTAGTTCTCAACCTTTTTGAGTCGCGACCCCCAATTTAACATGCATGTTGTCCGTGACCCCCGCTCACTGAACACAATCTCACACGCACAGTTCAGATCACCCAAAAAAGAAACAAAATGACCAAAAAAAAGACACAAAATGACCAAAAAAAGACACAAAATGACCAAAAAAGACACAAAATTACCAAAAAAGACAAAATGGCCAAAAAAAGACACAGAATGACCAAGAAAGACACAAAATGACCAAGAAAGACACAAAATGACCCAAAAAAAGAAACAAAATGACAAAAAAAGACACAAAATGACCCAAAAAAGAAACAAAATGACAAAAAAAGAAACAAAATGACAAAAAAAGACACAAAATGACCAAAAAAAGGAAACAAAATGACCAAAAAAGACACAAATTGACCACAAAATGATTTAAAAAAAGACACAAAATGACCTTAAAAGACACAAAATGACCAAAAAAAGACATTAAGTGACCAAAAAAAGACATTAAGTGACCAAAAAGACTAAAACACATGAACACTTTAACACAGTGGAGACAGAGCTGACTTCCAAAATGATTTGGCGACCCCCAGAAATCATCTCGCGACCCCAATTGGGGTCGTTTAAGGGGGTAAAAAATTAGACAATGAACATGTTTGCATGCACATTAATTGACAATATTTCAAACTTTATGCAGGTTATGTAAAAAGCATTTTCCATTCAGACTTATTCTTATTCAGAATGCAGCATTTTCCAATTTGAACATGTGCATTATGCAGATTTTATTTCAGTTTTAAGAATATTCTTTTTCCTTCTTTTTTACACTTTATTGCGGGAGTTAATAGACATTTACCTTTGTTCGCATATCATGTTCCTTATACCAGCTATTCTCAACCTTGGGGTCGGGACCCCAGTTGGGGTCGCGAGATGATTTCTGGGGGTCGCCAAATCATTTTGGAAGTCAGCTCTGTCTCCACTGTGTTCAAGTGATCGTGTGTTAATGTGTTTTAGTCTTTTTGGTCACTTAATATCTTTTTTTTGGTCATTTTGTGTGTTATTTGGTCATTTTGTGTCTTTTTTTGATAATTTTGTGGTCAATTTGTGTCTTTTTTGGTCATTTTGTTTCCTTTTTTTGGTCATTTTGTGTCTCTTTTGGTCATTTTGTGTCTTTTTTGATCATTTTGTGGTCAATTTGTGTCTTTTTTGTTCATTTTGGTTCCTTTTTTTGGTCATTTTGTTTCTTTTTTAGGTGATCTGAACTGTGTGTGTGAGATTGTGTTCAGTGAGCGGGGGTCACGGACAACATGCATGTTAAATTGGGGGTCGCGACTCAAAAAGGTTGAGAACTACTGCCTTATACTGCTAGCTTTTCTGTTTACATATTCTATAGTGAGTAAATAATAACTGTAATTAAAAAAACAGTAAGGTTGGAACAAAAAGAAAAAGATGAGCAGTACACATTTATACATAGTGAGGGCTATTCCATATTTCTCAATGATTCATCTGTGTGTGATTCTGATGTTTTGTTTTGATACCATGTCTGCTCACAAGTTGAAATAAAGATTTTTTTTAAAGATGGTGGCCAAGGCTCCGCTAATGTTTTTTGCTTGTTTTTTTTGTTTTGTTTTCCTGTAAAATTCTCTCCTTTTTTCTTTATAGATGTCCTCTTTTACAACATACACTGTTAAAAATCTTTGTAGAAATAACAGTAAAACACTGTCAAATACATCAGAAATAGGGCGTAAAATAAAAAATTGTATATCACCATATTAGACACTTTTAATTAATCAAAATCAAATCAAAGAATAGCACAAAATTTTTACTTTTTTCTGCCATAAAGTGGAAGAAACACACAGTTTTGCTGTAAAAATATAACATTTTCATGCAAAATTTATGGAGAAATACCATGATGTGTGAATGAATGACACAATTACCCTAAAAAATAACAGGAATACTCAGTCTAAATTATAGTTTTTGCTGATATTTACATTTAAATTTAGAATAGAAAATCCACTCACTGTCATTTTTACGGTGAAGTTCTGGCAACCACAGCTGCCGGTATTTTACCGTAAATTAAACAGATTTTTTTTACTTAACTTATATTGTCTTAGATTGAGTCATCTATTGATCATTATTATTATTATTGTTGTTTATCTATCTATATATTTGTTTTCGCTTTCTGGGGTGGGGATTCTGTTCTGAGTGTTCCTGTATGTCTGTGTTTTATTGTGAAAAAACATAATAAACAAAGTTAAAAAAAAAAAAGAAGTTTGTTTCTCATACCTTCAGCTTCCAGTGGAAGAACAGACTGACTGCCTGATTAGTGGGAAGTCGTCAAAGAAACCAAATTATTGCTATAAATTACCCTTAACGTCCTCTGTTGGTGCTCCTGTTACTTTTAGGTCCAAAAACATGGGAAAAAAAGAGTCCAGGTTCAAAAATACTAAAGATTTTAAAACAAGTTGTCCTGCAGTTTGCATTTTTGGTCGTGGTTAATACTATTCAGCAGTGGTGGAATGTAACTAAGTACATTTACTCAAGTACTGTACTTAAGTACAATTTTGAGATATTTGTACTTTACTTGAGTATTTCCATTTTATGCTACTTTATACTTCTACTTCACTACATTTTGAGGCAAATATTGTACTTTTTACTCCACTATATTTAGCTGACAGCTTTAGTTACTTTTCAGTTCAAGATTTAACATAAAAACATAATTAATATGAAATGTTTGCTAACATGTTAACATGTTTTAAATTGAACATCATAAGAGTATATTAAGTTGTTAAAATTAGTCCTACCTTGGGAAAATTAAAGCGGTCCGTACATAAATGCATCAAAACTAATACACAACAATATATTTTTAGAATATATGAAACAATCTGAGTGGGTCCATTCTGCATAACGAGTACTTTTACTTTTGATACTTTAAGTACATTTTGATGCTGATACTTCTGTACTTTTACTTCAGTAAGTTTTGAATGCAGGACTTTTACTTGTAGTAGAGTAATTTCACAGTGTTGTATCAGTACTTTTACTTAAGTAAGGGATCTGAATACTTTTTCCACCACTGCTATTCAGTGCATCTGAAAATAAATATTTCATTTTTATTTACACAAAAGTACGCTGAAGGATAGTATGCCTGTTGAATATGAGTATAAGTGCACAGTCTGTGATTTCACTTTGAGTGGACCTAATAAAGTGTCGTCAATGAAACCAAATTATTGCTATAAATTACCCTTAACGTCGTCTGTCGCTGCTCCTGTTACTTTCCCACCTCTGACACAGTCTCCTGCTGGGAGTTAAAGTCTGTGAGAACCCCGCCGTTCTTTAAAAGTTTCAACTTTACTTTAATGTGTGAAGGTGTCGTCGGCCATATTCAGTGACATACTGCTGTCTATTTCACAACCTCTTTTAGTGTTGAGCCGTAAATACGAAGCAATATATAATTAGGTTTGATCTGAGAGCAATTAAAGAGTGATTTATTTTTCCTTTTTCGACACCAAATAGTTCAATTAGTGGTTAAATCCTTGTTACAGTTTGTTTGAAGGCTTGTGAACGCTCTCATCGTACTCTGGTGGTCCAAACAAACCCTCGTGTGGTTTGATTGCACTGTGAACATAATCTCTAACCCCAACCCAATAACAGGAAATGAACCAAAACACAGCAGATTGTGGGCTACCTGAGCAGGCATGTTGTGAGCAACAGATGCAGTTTCACTCTGATTCAGACTATCCAAACAGACTCGGGTTATGGAAGTGCACTAACAGCCCCAAACCGACCAAATTATCATAAAATTATTCCCACCGAGCCTTTTGGACATTGTGCACAGAAAGTTTTTGCTTATATGAACAAATATAACACTTTTTTTTCAACATGATCTCACAGAAATCCGTGAAATAGCCACGGATTTCGCTTAACTCAAAATCCGTGGAATAGCCACGGATTCGCTCAAATTTCCGCGAAACTGACACGGATTTGGCTACAATGCAAGTTAATGCCAGTCATATCCCGTGGCTATTCCAACATACAAAGTGATTATGTACATTCACTGAGTGAATATTTAGAAAATAAAACATATATTTCTCGCTACAAATGTGATCAAAATCCATTTTTATGCAGAAACTAAATCAAAATATTGATTTTTCACTAAAAATGAGAGAACTGTCCGCCATGTTTTTTGTTCTGACCGCTGGGACCTTGAAAGTCACGTGACTTGGAACAAACCAATAGCCACGGGATATGACTGTCATTAACTTGCATTGTAGCGAAATCCGTGTCAGTTTCACGGAAATTTGAGTGATTCCGGGGCTATTCCACGGATTTTGAGTTAAGCGAAATCCGTGGCTATTTCACAGATTCCTGTGAGACCAGGTTGTTTTTTTTACAAGACTTGTATCATAGAGATACAACAAAATAGCAAATGAAACAAGAAAAAAATGTATTTTGCGAAGATTTGTGTTGCTAAAAAAAGATAAAGCTAATTTTGCTGCAATTTGTCACCTTAAACGGATCTGCTGGATCCGTGACGTAAAGAAAAAACAAAAACTGGCTAGAAGGCTCGCTCTCTGAATACAGTTCAGTGCATCTAAAAAGAAATATGTACTGTTTATTTAGACAAAAGTACGCTGAAAGATAGTATGCATGTTGAGTATAAAGTGCAGAGTTTGTGATTTCACTTCTTGTGGACCTAATTGCATGCATTGCTGCAACACTCTCGCTCAATACTGGACTAATATTAATAATCGGTGTCCACATTAGTCACTTGGACACAAAAACATGGGAAAAAAAGAGTCCAGGTTCAAAAATACTAAAGATTTTAAAACAAGTTGTCCTGCAGTTTGCATTTTTGGTCGAGGTTCATACTATTCAGTGCATCTGAAAAGAAATATTTCATTTTTATTTAGACAAAAGTACGCTGAAGAATAGTATGCATGTTGAGTATGAAGTGCAGAGTTTATGATTTCACTTTGAGTAGACCTAATTGCCTCAAAAGATTGCGTTGCAAACTTTTCCAGACTGCCAGCTGCAGCAATCTTGTTCAATACTGAACTGATTTCGAGGAATTGTTGTCCACATGAGGCCCTCAGACATGTTCCAGGTTAAAAACTACAAAGTTTTTGCTGCAATTTGTCACTTTAAATAGTCATCTTGCGGCCCTTTATAGGGTCTGGAGCCCCTGTTTGGGAACCCCAGCTCTGCTTCTCTGTTCCCAGTCCAACCCAGTTGAACAGGACTCAGCAGGTCACGTGTGCTGGTAAATTTCCATCCTGTCGTGAAGATGAATGAATGTGGTGCAGATTTGTGGCCAGATTTTTAGAGTTTTCTGTGGTTTCAAAACATAACAAATCATTTTTTTATCTTGCAGTCTAAGCCAAACATGTTTTACTAGTGAAATATTAAAACTACAACATGACATTAGAGATATACTTTGATATTCTTTGGCTAAACTTCTCCCACTGTTTCCCATGACTGTTCTTCTGTTCTTCTAAAAAACGATAAGAAAAAACAACAAATATTCATCTAAATGTGGAAGAGTTCAGCAGGTTACGGCTCCAGAAACCAGAAACTCTTCCACTCATTAGACCTTTTATCCATTTCTGTGGTCACGTCTGTCCTGTAAGCCGTCGCAGAGGGCATCTCTTTCACAGATGGCCATATGAAATAGATATGATTGTCAGATGAGAAACTCCAATATAGAGTGTAGCTCTGCTGGATCCGTGCTGGAATCCAATCCGCTCATAAATGTGTGTCTTTCATGCTGATCTGAAACCACAATTATGAGCTTAGGAGCCAAAATAACAGGGCTTGATTTTTCTGGGCCTGTTATAATCTGCTGTCTTTCAATGAAATGAAATAACTCTATGATCTCAGCTAATCTCCGGGCCGTTTTTTTTCCAATATTTACGTCATGCAAAACAATATCACGTTATTGTCGATTCAATCTTTGGAGGATTCTTTCAACTGCTCATTTACCGGCCGGTTGTTCTTTGTCTTTCAGTGCCTGTGTCGTTAAATGTACCGAGGTTTTCTCATTGAAGACGAGGAGAGTGTTGACTTCAATCCTTCATCTCTTTGTCTGCAGCGTTTATAGATTAAAAAGAAGAATAAGGCAGCGTGTGGAAAGACACCTCCCAACAATTATAAAACAATTATCTTCCTTTAATCTTCACCAGGAAATATGAACTTGAGGAAAACCATAACCTGGACTCAACATGCAGTAATTATCCATCAAAAGCTCTTATTAAACGTGTGAAAAATAGATACTTTAGTTGTCGTTTAAGGGCGGGAAAAAATTAGACAATGAACATGTTTGCATGCACATTAATTGACAATATTTCAAACTTTATGCAGGTTATGTAAAAAGCATATTCCATTCAGACTTATTCTTATTCAGAATGCAGCATTTTCCAATTTGAACATGTGCATTATGCAGATTTTATTTCAGTTTTAAGAATATTCTTTTTCCTTCTTTTTTACACTTTATTGCGGTAGTTAATAGACATTTACCTTTGTTAGCATATCATGTTCCTTATACTGGTAGCTTTTCTGTTTACGTATTTTATAGTGAGTAAATAATAACTGTAATTAAAAAAAGAAACTAACAGTAAGGTTGGAACAAAAAGAAATATACATAGTGAGGCCTATTCCATATTTCTCAATGATTCATCTGTGTGTGATTCTGATGTTTTGTTTTGATATCATGTCTGCTCACAAGTTGAAATAAAGATTTTTTTTAAAGATGGTGGCCAAGGCAGCTCTGTAACGAGTTGTACTGCGGTTCTAACAGCCGTAGTATTCCTACAGAAAGTGGCAAGACGACTCTCAGGAAGTGACAATTCAGTGCGTCCAAAAAGAAACATAATATTATCCTGTTCATACTATCCTTCAGCATACAAAAGTATACATTGCAGCCTGTTTCACAGCACTCAATACTTGAGGATTGGTGTCCACATTAGTCACTTAAGACACTAAAACATGGGTAAATTATTGAAGGAATCAGGTTGTCCTGCTTAGTTTGCATTCTCTCTTCACAACAGTTTTTCTGCAGATGAAGAAAAAACAAAAACTGGCTAGAAGGCTCGCTCTCTGAATACAGTTCAGTGCATCTAAAAAGAAATATGTACTGTTTATTTAGACAAAAGTATGCTGAAGGATAGTATGCATGTTGAGTATAAAGTGCAGAGTTTGTGATTTCACTTCTTGTGGACCTAATTGCATGCATTGCTGCAACACTCTCGCTCAATACTGGACTAATATTAATAATCGGTGTCCACATTAGTCACTTGGACACAAAAACATGGGAAAAAAAGAGTCCAGGTTCAAAAATACTAAAGATTTTAAAACAAGTTGTCCTGCAGTTTGCATTTTTGGTCGTGGTTGATACTATTCAGTGCATCTGAAAAGAAATATTTCACTTTTATTTAGACAAAAGTAAACTGAAGGATAGTATGCATGTCGAGTATAAAGTGCAGAGTTTGTGATTTCACTTCTTGAGGACCTAATTGCATGCATTGCTGCAACGCTCTCGCTCAATACTGGACTAATATTAATAATCGGTGTCCACATTGGACACAAAAACATGGGAAAAAAAGATTAAACATTTTAAAACAAGTTGTCCTGCAGTTTGCATTTTTGGTTGTGGTTCACACTTTTCAGTGCATCTGAAAAGAAATATTTCACTTTTATTTACACTAAAGTACGCTGAAGGATAGTATGCATGTTGAGTATGAAGTGCAGAGTTTGTGATTTCACTTCTTGTGGACCTAATTGCCTCAAAAGATTGCTTTGCAAACTTTTCCAAGGCTGCCAGCTGCAGCACTCTTGTTCAATACTGAAGTGATTTCGAGGAATTGTTGTCCACATGAGGCCCTCAGACATGTTCCAGGTTAAAAACTACTGAAGTTTCCCTTTAATGAGCAGTTAAAACACACAGCAGGGATCCCTGTGAGGTCAGAGAGGAGAGGACAGATGAAAGATGCTGGTTTCTTACCCCATACTTGCACTGGCGTGAGGAGGTTCCATACTGGAAGCGACACTGCTCGTCTGCATCGTACACCTGCCCCGGGGCCACTGTTGGGTACAGGAAGTCTCGTTTCAGAGGTTCATTGTCCAGACACGTCCCCCGACCTGAGCTGTCAAAAAAACAAACCTACAATAGGATTGTTTCTTGCACAAAGAAACCTTTCTACACTTGGCTGGTGGCAGAGTGAGAAACGCCAAGACTGGATGATTAAAGCCCCCCCGCCTCCTCCCGTCTGCTTCTCTTTAAGACTTTGGCTGGTGCTGTTTGACTCATTTAATTTTACCACCAAACTACCTTTGTAGGAAGCTTGTCAGAGATCTCAAATGACATGTAGTTAATGCTGCTATCACACATCACCTCCTCATCAAAGGGAGTGTTGAGACATTTTAGCAGCAGCAGCAGATCTGAGAGAGAGAGCAGCCCTCTGATTATATGCTCCGTCACTGCTCATAAGGAATCCACACAAGAGCCAATAAAAAAAGAGAAAATCTGGAGTGAGCTCTGGGTCATATGTCCAGGCCTCAGATTATGTTTAGTCTGTTTTGTCAGATAGAAATATGCACGCTCACAAAGGAAGAAAAAAAACGTCTGTTTTGTATTCTAGTAGCTTAAAAATAAAAAAATACTGCAGCCAAGAAGCACATAGAGTTTCTTTTGTTGGTGTTTATTCTGGGTCAAGCTGCATTTCTCGCCACACGGGCAGAACACGCAATAAAATGTATGATTTTGATCTTTGGCCAAAAGTGTAAAACACTAAAAATCATAGCAGAGACAAGCGCCAATAAACAAACAGACGTTTATTTCCTTTGATGCTTGCGGAGGATTAACTCAAGGATAAATACTACTATGACTATTTACTATAACACTTTGTTCTTTTCCAGATGTAGCAGCTGAGACGTGCAGTGGGAAGCCTCCCATCCCTCGAAAGGAACACTGGTCTACTCTGCCCAACAAAGCCTAACTGCAGTAACTACGCAAAGGGTTAAACTGAGAAAAACAGCTTTAAAGTTTTTAAACTTTTTTTTAACTGGCCAGCCAAATGGGTTATAGGTAGGTAAGTGATATAACACTTATTTCTACATGTATTGAAAATGTCATTTTTATGCTCGAAATTCATGAAGATTTATTTGCCCTTTGACCCCAAAAATGTAGTTACTGCACTCTGGTTTCTAATAATAATGCACAAACAAATAATGCACTAACTACAATGTTTTAAAAGTGTTCTCTCTAAACAACTCTATTCAAAGATGTGTGTGTGTTTTAGACATACTATTATAAAGTAATGTTATATTTTAGTCTTTATTATTTTATTTTTTTAAATAAAAATTCAATTTTTTTATCCATTTCCCTATCAAATAAACTTATAATTTCTATTATTCTTGTCTTCACTATTCAACACAATGAAGAAATACAAGGCTACACTGTATCACAGTGGATTTTGTAGTTAATGCCATTTTTACATTGTTATTTCTCTGAAATAAAGCAAAACTGAAATCTTGTCACAAGATAAAACGGACATAAAGGAGTTCATTTTTAGTTATAACTCAATTTCAACCAAAAATGTAGTTACTGCAGTTAGGCTTTGTAGGGCAGTACTGATGACAACAATAACGTGGAGCTGGGCTTATTATTAATTATTATTATTAATAATATCAACTGCAACTAAGGTCAAAAGTACAGCACAAAGGACTGAAACGTATGCCGCATTTCTGTTGCATGCACTGTAAAAAAAATCTGTTTAATTTCCGTTAAAATACCGGCAGCTGTGGTTGCCAGAACTTCACCGTAAAAAATACAGTGAGTGGATTTTCTATTCTAAATTTAAATGTAAATATCAGCAAAAACTGTCATTTAGACTGAGTATTCCTGTTATTTTTTAGGGTAATTGTGTCATTCATTCACACATCATGGTATTTCTCCATAAATTTTGCATGAAAATGTTATATTTTTTACAGCAAAACTGTGTGTTTCTTCCACTTTATGGCAGAAAAAAGTAAAAGTTTTGTGCTATTCTTTGATTTGATTTCGATTAATTAAAAGTGTCTAATATGGTGATATGCAATTTTTAATTTTACGCCCTATTTCTGATGTATTTGACAGTGTTTTACTGTTATTTCTACTCAACATTCGCTGTTTCATTGGTTTTTGCATTTGCAAAGGTTGTGATTGTACCTGGTAATCTTTTTTGATAGCACCTTGGAATTATTAAGAGTGAGCTGAGCTGAAACTAGAAGGCAGGAGCATTTAAATTCTATTTTTTAAATGTGTTTTTACATTTTTATTTGTCTGCTGTAATATCTAGTGCAAATAAAATAAACCAGCATCCCGACACTGGGACAAAATATGCTATTTATGATTGCTAAATAACACGATGATGCAGGTTGGTTGAATTTATTGAAAGTTTTATTTAAGCCCTTCGCATTTTCCGGATTATTTATCACAGAAAAATAAACTGTAGTCCCGTTAAAACACTCTATGTTACTCCTCAGCAACATTGTGAAACCATGATTGATTCTAATATTGACAAATATTCACATATTACACAGAGCAGAGGGGAGAGGACAGGAGAGGCTGGAAACATGCAAATAGTTCAATATATATATAGCATGTGGACAACCAATTTATTTTTCCAATATTTATGACACTTGTGGGAAGTTAGAACGCAAGTGTTGTATATATAAATTCTATTTTATTTAAATTATTTTAAAAAATGATCAGAGAGACTCAACTTAGATTATGATTTATGTCATAACCATAATAACCATGGTGCACAAAAGAAATGTTTTGTTGTTCCCACTTCTAGTCATGATTGTGTTGATTCCACAGAGCTGCAGGATTTATAGATTTTATATACAGTATATATACACTACCGGTCAAAAGTTTTAGAACACCCCAATTTTTCCATTTTTTATTGAAATTCAAGCAGTTCAAGTCAAATGAACAGCTTGAAAGGGTCCAAAGGTAAGTGGTGAACTGCCAGAGGTAAATAAAAAAAGGTAAGCTTAACCAAAACTGGAAAATAATGTACATTTCAGAATTATACAAGTAGGCCTTTTTCAGGGAACAAGAAATGGGTTAACAACTTAACTCTATGGAGTCTTGGGCTATTTTGTCCATTTTTGAATTCTTTTCATGTCTTTGTAAGTCATTTTGTGTCTTTTTTTGGTAATTTTGTGTCTTTTTAAAGTCATTCTGTGTCTTTAGGTGTCTTTTTTTTGTCATTTTGTGTCTTTTTTTGGTCATTTTGTGTCTTTTTAAGTCATTTTGTGTCTTTTGGTGTCTTTTTTTGTCATTTTGTGTCTTTTTTTGGTCATTTTGTGTCTTTTTTTAGTCATTTTGTGTCTTTTTTTGGTCATTTTGTGTCTTTTTTTTGTCATTTTGTGTCTTTTTTGGTCATTTTGTGTCTTTTTTTAGTCCTTTTGTGTCTTTTTTTAGTCATTTTGTGTCTTTTTTAGTCATTTTGTGTCTTTCTTTAGTCATTTTGTGTCTTTTTTTAGTCATTTTGTGTCTTTTTTTGGTCATTTTGTGTCTTTTTTTGTCATTTTGTGTCTTTTTTTAGTCATTTTGTGTCTTTTTTGTCATTTTGTGTCTTTTTTTAGTCATTTTGTGTCTTTTTTTGGTAATTTTGTGTCTTTTGGTGATTTTTTTTTGTCATTTTGTGTCTTTTTTTGGTCATTTTGTGTCTTTTTTTTGTCCTTTAGTCCAACATAAAATGTGATTTTGAATCTTTTTTTACTTTCAAAACACTATCATGCTCAATAAAGAATTTTAAATGTTGCAAATATGCATTAATTTCAGAGTACACTGAGACATTAAACTGCATCGTTTTCAATTAAATTCTGGAAAAGTTGGTGTGTTCTAAAACTTTTGACCAGTAGTGTATATATATATATTTTTTTTTAAAAACGCCCTTAAACGGCTTGTTGCTGTTCAGAGACTTGAGGCTACAGTGAAGATATTTCTATCATATTAAACCCCCAATTCTCTATGAAAGGGGTTTAATGTGTTTTCTAATTTAGTAATGCACAAATCCATCATTACATTATAACTAAGCCAGCAGCTGGAGCAACAGTCTCCCACTGAAGCACATTTTAAAGTTAATTTTTAATGTTGACCATCTTGTTTTCAGAACATCTAGTCCACGCTGTTTGTTTTCAGTCCAGACTTGCAAATAAAAAATGTATTTTAAGTGTTTAAATGTTCCAGATTGTTCCTTCTGCAGCCCCTGTTCTCCCTGACTGAATGGAATAATCCCGTTTCTTGGCTCCGGTTCCTCGGAGGACCCTCTCATCATGGAGAGAAAGAGACAAGCCGGTCTCTGAGGGCCCCGGACTCCCTGTGCCTCACTATTTATTGGTTTGGAGAGAGACAAAATAGTCAAAGTTTAAACATAGAGGCTATTATTTGACATCGTCGCAAAGGCTTCCTGTCCGGCGGATTCAGCCAAATTCATTATGCCGAGCGGAAATATCCTCTAATAAGCGAGAACATCAGCCATCCCTGAACTCTGACACCAGGCCTTCATGCAGATATGAAGCATGCTGACTGTATCCAGCAGGCAGCAGCATGATTCAATCTGACTAACCCAACAATTATCATAAGGCACAAGAGTCTAATATCAGCTTTAATAGATTATATGTGGTCTCGGGGAGTTTAATAAACCCAAACAGCCTGCCTTTTAACATTTATAACAAACTGGCATGCAAACGCTGGGGGAATAAACTATGACTGAACTGTGAGTGCATTCATAAACCATTCCTAAAAATCCCAAACAAAGCGCCACATATTGCTTTAGCAAGACGGTGAATCTAGGCCAACACCACAGCCAAAGTTGTTTACTTGGCCAGGAGAAGCATGAGCGATATCCAAAAACTCTGATTGAGGGAGAGAAAGGGAGGATAATTGGAGTTTACAGACAGAAAACCTTTTGTAAGAAACATAAAAGCTAAAGGCAATAAAACCAGAGTGAAAAGAGAAAACTCAAGAACAAATAGCTATAGATAATAATAATAGCTAATAGAAAGACTCTGACCTCCCACCTTCTGTTTAAGGCAGGAAACATTACATGTTTCTGGGATTTTATTTCCCTTTCTATTGTAAAATTTGGTTCTTGTGCCATATTTCTTTACCTGTCTTTTGTAATTTTGTGTCTTTTTTTGGTCATTTTGTGTCTTTTTTAAGTCATTTTGTGTCTTTTTTTTTTGTCATTTTGTTTCCTTTTTTGGTCATTTTGTGTCTTTTTTTAGTCATTTTGTGTCTTTTTTGGGTCATTTTGTGTCTTTCCTGGTCATTTTGTGTGTTTTGGTCATTTTGTGGTCATTTTGTGTCTTTTTTAAGTCATTATGTGTCTTTTTTTTGGTCATTTTGTTTCCTTTTTGTGGTCATTTTGTGTCTTTTTTTTGTCATTTTGTGTCTTTTTTTGGGTTGTTTTGAGTCTTTTTTGGTCATTCAGTGTCTATTGGTCATTTTGTGGTCATTTTGTGTCTTTTTTTGTCATTTTGTGTCTTTTTTAAGTCATTATGTGTCTTTTTTGGGTCGTTTTGAGTCTTTTTTGGTCATTTAGTGTCTTCTTTGTCATTTTGTGTCTTTTTTTTGTCATTTTGTTTCCTTTTTTGGTCATTTTGTGTCTTTTTTTTGTCATTTTGTGTCCTTTTTTGGGTCATTTTGTGTCTTTTCTGGTCATTTTGTGTGTTTTGGTCATTTTGTGGTCATTTTGTGTCTTTTTTGGTCATTTTGTGTCTTTTTTAAGTCATTATGTGTCTTTTTAGGGGTGTAATATAGACTGAGAAACGTTCAGTCTGCTTAGAAAACAAGCTGAACAACTTTGTCTCTTTTTTTTTTCAGAGCTCAGCCCTGGTCATCCTCAGATCCTGCAGCCAGGCCTGGACAGGAACCCGGCGGAGCAGCAGAGAAGCGTTTCTTTGTGTCCCGGCTGGAAGCTGGCACATAAATAACGCTGTCATCTCCGTCACAAGTGCTGCTCACTAACCCTCCTCTCACAGCTTTCAGCCGGAAACAGCATCTGACAACCACGGCGGCTATTATCGGCTTTCTTGGAGGGCCTTCCTAACTAAACATGAACACACACACACACACACAAACAGGCAAACTTGCAGCACATCCAACCACAAGGTTGTATATTAGGATCTGCAAGCAGGTCTTCGTGACGCGCAATTAAAGCTGAACTGCAAAGAAAGAAAAAATCCTCCACAGAAAGATGGAAATGGACTTTTTGAGCGCTACATTTTGAGATATTTGCAGTCGCCAACTTGTATTTTTTGGCCTAAAACAGTGATTTAAGTTGGTAAAACTTGGAAATGTAAATTATTGACATTTAGGGCAATAATGTAAGTTAGCACAACAAAGGAAGCCAGTTGTCTGCTCAAAAACAAGTTGGTGAGTTGTTGTTACTTATATCTTTAAGTTGGGGTTCACAACAAGGGACAATAGTTCTGATAACTCTTATTTCTTTGTTGTGGAATGCGGGAAATCGGTGAAATTCGGTCATTAGCGAAAGTGTCTTTTTTTGTTTCATTTTGAGTCTTTTTTGGTCATTTAGTGTCTTCTTTGTCATTTTGTGTCTTTTCTGGTCATTTTGTGTCTTTTGGTCATTTTGTGGTCATTTTGTGTCTTTTTTGGTCATTTTGTGTCTTTTTTAAGTCATTATGTGTCTTTTTTTGGTCATTTTGTTTCCTTTTTGTGGTCATTTTGTGTCTTTTTTTTGGTCATTTTGTGTCTTTTTTAAGTCATTATGTGTCTTTTTTTTGGTCATTTTGTTTCCTTTTTGTGGTCATTTTGTGTCTTTTTTTAGTCATTTTGTGTCTTTTTTTGGGTCATGTAATACTGAGTCAGCATGGCACATTGACCTAATTCTGGGATGAAGAATGGCAGCATGTTACTGCTCTGCGGGAACAATCCTGACCACTTTCTGATTGTTGTTCCTAAACAATGAAGCTGTTTCCAAACAGCGCCGCAGCCCGCCCAGAGTCTGTCTGTCTGTCTGCAGACAATAGTCAGGCTTCAATCCACAGAAACCAACAGTCCCCATAGCTGATATCTGTCAGAAACTTTGTTTGAGACCAGGTGACTCTGTTTTAAGGGGAACTCTTTGATGCAATTTAACACATCAAAGTCTGTTTAGGTCCCTAGAGACTCCATATTTAATTCAAGTCGCTATAAAACCTTCAGTGGCTCCAGAGGGAGCTGCACAAGTCTCATAAACTGCCTCAAATGATGTCACCAGAGTCAAAACATCTGAGGGTGTGAAGGGATCTTCAGATTTTTATCACACAATTGAAGATTCATATGGGCGAGTAGGCTCCTGTTCCACCTTCTAGTAGGTCCAGTAGGTTGTTATTAGCTTATTAATAATAAAAAGTATTTTTGTAGCGTAAACTTAAGAAAACTGCGGCCTTTTAACTCAGCTATTCTCAACCTTGGGGTCGGGACCCCAATTGGGGTTGCGAGATGATTTCTGGGGGTCGCCAAATCATTTTGATCACAACATTTTTGGTAATTTCGTGTTTCTTTTTAGTAATTTTGTGTCTTTTTTTGGTCATTTTGTGTCTTTTTTAAGTCATTTTGTGTCTTTTTGTTTCCTTTTTTGGTCATTTTGTGTCTTTTTTTGTGTTATTTTGAGTCTTTTTTGGTCATTTAGTGTCTTCTTTGTCATTTTGCGTCTTTTTTAAGTAATTTTGTGTCTTTTTTTGGTCATTTTGTTTCCTTTTTTGGTCATTTAGTGTCTTTTTTTTGTCATTTTGTGTCTTTTTCTAGTCATTTTGTGTCTTTTTTTGGGTAATTTTGAGTCTTTTTTTGGTCATTTAGTGTCTTCTTTTTTGGTCATTTTGTTTCCTTTTTTTGTTCATTTTGTGTCTTTTTTTAGTCATGTTGTGTCTTTTTTGTGTCATTTTGAGTCTTTTTTGGGTCATTTTGAGTCTTTTTTGGTCATTTAGTGTCTTCTAAGTCATTTTGTGTCTTTTTTTGTCATTTTGTTTCCTTTTTTGGTCATTTTGTGTCTTTTTTGAGTCATTTTGTGTCTTTTTTGGGGTCATTTTGAGTCTTTTTTTGTCATTTACTGTCTTCTTTGTCATTTCTTTGGCTTTAGATCAAACAGTCCTGTCATGATCACTTGTATCTGTTCTCTTCTCTGACCTTTTTGTAACCTGTGTAGTTTTTTTTAACCATGCCAGGTTGGCATTACTCAGCCAGAAGTCACATATTTACTCCTCAGTTTATTTGTGCACTTCTAGTTTCTCTCCTCTATGACCTATTCACAGAACACTGCAGCAGCGGTTGGAGGCAGCTGGCCTACACATCACCACGGAGGACCACATGAGCTCTAACATCCAGCCGCTTTGAGGTGCAAGGATGCAAGTGTCTTCTTTGTCATTTTGTGTCTTTTTTAAGTCATTTTGTGTCCTTTTTTTTTTTGGGTCATTTTGTTTCCTTTTTTGGTCATTTTGTGTCTTTTTTTATGTCATTTTGAGTCTTTTTTTGGTCATTTAGTGTCTTCTTTGTCATTTTGTGTCTTTTTTAATTCATTTTGTGTCTTTTTGTTTCCTTTTTTGGTCATTTTGTGTCTTTTTTTGTGTTATTTTGAGTCTTTTTTGGTCATTTAGTGTCTTCTTTGTCATTTTGTGTCTTTTTTAAGTAATTTTGTGTCTTTTTTTGGTCATTTTGTTTCCTTTTTTGGTCATTTAGTGTCTTTTTTTTGTCGTTTTTGTGTCTTTTTCTAGTCATTTTGTGTCTTTTTTTGGGTAATTTTGAGTCTTTTTTGGTCATTTAGTGTCTTCTTTTTTGGTCATTTTGTTTCCTTTTTTTGGTCATTTTGTGTCTTTTTTTAGTCATTTTGTGTCTTTTTTGTGTCATTTTGAGTCTTTTTTGGGTCATTTTGAGTCTTTTTTGGTCATTTAGTGTCCTCTTAGTCATTTTGTGTCTTTTTTTTGTCATTTTGTTTCCTTTTTTGGTCATTTTGTGTCTTTTTTGAGTCATTTTGTGTCTTTTTTTGGGTCATTTTGAGTCTTTTTTTGTCATTTACTGTCTTCTTTGTCATTTCTTTGGCTTTAGATCAAACAGTCCTGTCATGATCACTTGTATCTGTTCTCTTGTCTGACCTTTTTCTAACCTGTGTAGTTTTTTTTAACCATGCCAGGTTGGCATTACTCAGCCAGAAGTCACATATTTACTCCTCAGTTTATTTGTGCACTTCTAGTTTCTCTCCTCTATGACCTATTCACAGAACACTGCAGCAGCGGTTGGAGGCAGCTGGCCTACACATCACCACGGAGGACCACATGAGCTCTAACATCCAGCCGCTTTGAGGTGCAAGGATGCAAGTGTCTTCTTTGTCATTTTGTGTCTTTTTTAAGTCATTTTGTGTCCTTTTTTTTGGGTCATTTTGTTTCCTTTTTTGGTCATTTTGTGTCTTTTTTTAGTCATTTTGTGTCTTTTTTTGTGTCATTTTGAGTCTTTTTTGGTCATTTACTGTCTTCTTTGTCATTTTGTGTCATTTTTACGTCATTTTGTGTCTTTTTGTTTCCTTTTTTGGTCATTTTGTATCTTTTTTGGGTCATTTTGAGTCTTTTTTGGTCATTTTGTGTCTTTTTGTCATTTTGTGGTCATTTTGTGTCTTTTTTGGTCATTTTGTTTCCTTTTTTTGGTCATTTCGTTTCTTTTTGGGTGATCTGATCTGTGCGTGTGAGATTCTGTTCAGTGAGCGGGGGTCACGGACAACATGCATGTTAAATTGGGGGTCACGACTCATAAAGGTTGAGAACTACTGCTTTAACTAAATGCAACCGGTTATTTTTCAGCAACCGGTCATTGAATGGACTGATAACAACCTGCTGCACCTAATATCACTTGTATCTGTTCTCTTGTCTGACCTTTTTGTAACCTGTGTAGTTTTTTTTAACCATGCCAGGTTGGCATTACTCAGCCAGAAGTCACATATTTACTCCTCAGTTTATTTGTGCACTTCTAGTTTCTCTCCTCTATGACCTATTCACAGAACACTGCAGCAGCGGTTGGAGGCAGCTGGCCTACACATCACCACGGAGGACCACATGAGCTCTAACATCCCGCCGCTTTGAGGTGCAAGGATGCAAGGCTGGAAGGCACCCGGTTATCAAACACGGCCACAAGGAGGTCTGGCAGCCGCGCTGGTGATGAAATGATGTGAATAAGCGGGGGAAGGACGCCGTACAAGACGGACTCGCGGGTCACCACAAGGGCCAGCGGGTTGTAAAGAGAGGCGGCTGCAAGCGAGCTGGAAAACAGGCACCTTCTTCTGCTGCACACACACACACACACAGATTCTTGTACTTCTGTCTTTGTGAGGACCATCATTGGAACAGTGAATTCCCTTGCAAGATTATAATAGTTTTGGATCTTTCATTTGTTGTCAGATTCAGTTAGTTTTAATTAGTTTTTAGAGTGAGTTTGCTAGTTTTAGTTTAGTTTTTATTAGTTTTAGTTTTTTTTTAAAAACGTGTTCTGGTCCTCACTATGTAGGAAGTACAAGAACACACACACACGCACATACGCACATACGCACGCACACACACACACACACACACAGGCAGACATATTCTTGTACTTCTATCTTTGTGAGGACCATCGTTGGAACAGTGAATTCCCTTGCAAGGTTATAATAGTTTTGGATCTTTCATTTGTTTTCAAATTCAAAGTTAGTTTTAATGAGTTTTTAGAGTGAGTTTGCTAGTTTTAGTTTAGTTTTTATTAGTTTTAGTGTTTTTGTAATGGGGTATTTGTTGGGTGGGAGATTAAAAGAGGTCACAGCAAATTTTGCCTTTATTTCCTTTGTCTTATCCATCTTCATTATGTATGAAAAAAACATTTTCACTATGATTTTAGTTAGTTATGTAACCACAAAATACAGTTTCAGTTAGTTATCATTATCATGTTCCGGCCGAAATGTCCTCACTTTGCAAACATGTCCTCACTCTGTTGGTTAAAAACGTGTTCTGGTCCTCACTATGAAGGAAGTACAAGAACACACACACACACACACACACACACACACACACACACACACATTGTTGTACTTCTATCTTTGTGAGGACCATCATTGGAACAGTGAATTCCCTTGCAAGGTTATAATAGTTTTGGATTTTTCATTAGTTTTAGTTTTAATTTTGTTGTGAATTTTTGTTTTCAAATTCAGTTAGTTTTAATTAGTTTTAAGAGTGAGTTTAGTTTTTATTAGTTGTAGTTTTTTGTAATGGGGTATTTGTTGGGTGGGAGATTAAAAGAGGTCACAGTAAATTTTGCCTTTATTTCCTTTGTCTGATCCATCTTCATTATGTATGAAAAAAGTTGACAAAGAAAGACGAAAACGAAGGACATTTTCATTATAATTTTAGTTAGTTTTGTAACCACACAATGCAGTTTCAGTTAATTATCATTATCATGTAACCTTTAACCCTTAAAACAAAGTCTGAAATCTAAAAAAAAGCCTTTAAAGAAGTGAGGACCGGCCGAAATGTCCTCACTTTGCAAACATGTCCTCACTCTGTTGGTTAAAAACGTGTTCTGGTCCTCACTATGTAGGAAGTACAAGAACACACACACAAACAATTCCAAAAAGTTTGAATGTTGTGAAAAACGTAAAACAAGATATCTACTCCTCAAAAACATATGTTTTCATTCTGAATTTGATGCATTCTGTTTTTATTTACAAATTTACAATTTAAAAATTAACTGACAAAGTCATGAAAAATTGGAACGATAACATTATTATTATTTGGGCATTTGAGAGAAAAACGGTGGGAAAAAAATGTGGATGTATTTATCCAATCAGACTGATTTTTCATGCAAAATTCTTATTTTTTATTCTTAATTTTGGCAAATCTGCCTGTATTTTTGACCCTCCTATGACCTCTTTTTATGTTAAATGTGAACTTGACCAGTTGTCTCCACGTCTTCCTACTCCTTTTTCGAACATGTAATATTTATTTGGGCTTTATTATTTTGATTATGCAATTTTGGTAAAATTCTATAAGTAAATTGCATTGTTTTTCTTGTTTGTTTCTTTGTTTGTTTTCTATTATAATTTTAAATATTTGTGTTTGTTATAACACGTTTGAATAAACTGATGAATCAATCCTTGTTGTGTTTAATCAATCAGCTGCAGACCCTGTAAAAAGTACCTGTACTTTCAGAAAGTACTACTTTTTTCCAGTTTTTTATTGAAATTCAAGCAGTTCAAGTCAAATGAACAGCTTGAAAGGGTCCAAAGGTAAGTGGTGAACTGCCAGAGGTAAATAAAAAAAGGTAAGCTTAACCAAAACTGGAAAATAATGTACATTTCAGAATTATACAAGTAGGCCTTTTTCAGGGAACAAGAAATGGGTTAACAACTTAACTCTATGGAGTCTTGGGCTATTTTGTCCATTTTTGAATTCTTTTCATGTCTTTGTAAGTCATTTTGTGTCTATTTTTGTCATTTTGTGTCTTTTTTTTGTCATTTTGTGTCTTTTTTTTGTCATTTTGTGTCTTTTTTTAGTCATTTTGTGTCTTTTTTTGGTCATTTTGTGTCTTTTATTAAGTCATTTTGTGTCTTTTTTGGTCATTTTGTGTCTTTTTTTGTCATTTTGTGTCTTTTTTGGTCATTTTGTGTCTTTTTTGTCATTTTGTGTCTTTTTTTGGTCATTTTGTGTCTTTTTTTAGTCATTTTGAGTCTTTTTTTAGTCATTTTGTGTCTTTTGGTGTCTTTTTTAGTCATTTTGTGTCTTTTTTTAGTCCTTTAGTCCAACATAAAATGTGATTTTGAATCTTTTTTTTACTTTCAAAACACTATCATGCTCAATAAAGAATTTTAAATGTTGCAAATGTGCATTAATTTCTGGTGTGTTGGTGTGTTCTAAAACCTTTGACCAGTAGTGTAAATGGCCCCAGAACTTAACTTGACCCTGATCTTTCAGTTCTAGTCCCTGTGGAAAGTTCCTGTGGCTGAAAAACACACACAAAAAAAAAAGGCCTGATAGTTCACTTACTCGAGGAAGCTGGTGATGTAGTCTTTGCTGCAGGCGGACCAGGAGAACGGGTTG
The DNA here is from genome assembly GCF_030273125.1 of Centropristis striata. Classification (NCBI taxonomy): domain Eukaryota; kingdom Metazoa; phylum Chordata; class Actinopteri; order Perciformes; family Serranidae; genus Centropristis; species Centropristis striata. The sequence goes on from NC_081535.1 coordinate 35,343,876, forward strand.
GTGTTGGCGGTTATATGAGCGGCCATCAGCTTGGCGGTCTCGTGGCCTTTGGTGCCGCAGGAATTCCCGATCCCATCGTGGTTCATCCCAAAACTGAAACACACAAAATAACATTAAGCTGATGATGATCAGTGACCGCTGGGCTAAAAAAAAAGTGACCTCTTTGGGTTAAAGAGTCCAGATGGGATAGAGAGTGGACGGTCCAGGACGCCTCCCTCCCTCCGTGGCTGTAAAGATCCAGCTCTGTGGCTCTGAAACAGCTGTGTGGAGGGGAGCCAGGGGTCAAGGGTCAAACCCTGTCTGGAGCTCGGCAGGAACGAGAAAAAGTTCTAATCACCACTCTGATGCCTGCCTGTCAATCACAGCTGCAGGTCTGAGCAAGCCAGGAGGGTTGAGCAAGCTTCAGATCAGAGAACAGAGATCCAAAACCCAAATCGATCACAAAAGACTGTACACTGTTAAAAATCTTTGTAGAAATAACAGTAAAACACTGTCAAATACATCAGAAATAGGGCGTAAAATAAAAAATTGTATATCACCATATTAGACGCTTTTAATTAATCAAAATCAAATCAAAGAATAGCACAAAACTTTTACTTTTTTCTGCCAAAAAAATCTGTTTAATTTACGGTAAAATACCAACAGCTGTGGTTGCCAGAACTTCACCGTAAAAATTACAGTGAGTGGATTTTCTATTCTAAATTTAAATGAAATTATCAGCAAAAACTGTAATTTAGACTGAGTATTCCTGTTATTTTTAGGGTAATTGTGTCATTCATTCACACATCATGGTATTTCTCCATAAATTTTGCATGAAAATGTTATATTTTTACAGCAAAACTGTGTGTTTCTTCCACTTTATGGCAGAAAAAAGTAAAGTTTTGTGCTATTCTTTTGATTTGATTTTGATTAATTAAAAGTGTCTAATATGGTGATATACAATTTTTTATTTTACGCCCTATTTCTGATGTAGTTGACAGTGTTTTACTGTTATTTCTACAAAGATTTTTAACAGTGTACTTAAAAACAAATCTGAAATGGAATTTGTTGTCTAACAGCACTATTAAAGTCACAATTTTGATATATGTGGTGGAGATGCAAAGAAAAAGGCAAATTTGTGTTTCTGTAAGCAGAAAAGGTGTCTAGTTTATTCATTTAAAAATAAGATATATCATAAGGTCCACTTGGTCTATGGCATATCCCCCATAATTTTCCTTTTTTTTAAGGATTACTGGCTCTGGGTTCTTATGGGTTAACAATTAATTTTTAAGAAAAAACCTTATCTGTCTGGATATCATTTCAAGGAGGAAAATCTCCCGTTACAGCAGGATGTCAAAGCTTTCTTTTCCTAACAGTCCAGGAGCACAAATCAGCTCTAATGTATATAACAACCCCGACCACATCGCACCGCCTCAACCTGTTTTTGTAAGGCTGGCGTTTATGACATTTTACCCTACTCTGGAAATAAATCAGGCCAGTCGAAACCCCGCTGCAGTGTGTTTTTTTTATACATCCTCTAGAAGCAGAGACTATTTTTACAACTGCCCCACAACAGAAGCAGACACGAGACATAATAAAGGAAATCGCCATCTTGCTGAACTCTCTCGAGAGGGATACGTAGACTAATACATCATCATTATTTTGCTTTATATTCAGGAAGAAAGAGCCAGAGGTATGTGGACACTGACATTTGCATGAGGAAATATGTGGAGATACAGTTCACGACGTCTGCAAGAGGGAAGAAAAGCTACATGCAGGTCTGGAGGACTCAAGTAGGAAGAAATGTTTGTTTAAAGAGCGATTATTAGAGTACACGCAGTCGTGGACGTGATAAAAGGTTTTAAAGAAGGAATTATATGCAACAAGTGCAACATGATTTGCAATGTTTTCTGCTCTTTGTCGGCCAGATTTTTAAACGTCTATGTATTGGTGTTGTAGAAAGCAAACAAACAGAAAATACTAAATGGAAGTTATCCAAAATATTACAAAAACAATACCAAATTTGCATCCATGCAGAATGCTGCCTGCACAATTTACATACAGAGACACGTAGAAAATGGGTCATATGCAGTTAACAGACAGTTTAAATACTGACCAAAGCTTTACATACATAACATGACATAATAATTGTAGCAAAGAGTTAAGGTATGTTTGTTTATGAGATGTTTGTTGCCAAGTCTTTTCATGTCTTCATGCGTTTCTAGGCCTGTACTGTGTTGTGTATGTGCTCGTGCACGAGATCACGTGCACATGGTCACGTGCATGTGTATGTGTGACAGTATGAGTAGACTACACATACAGATGTGGGGTATGACCTTTGACCCAAAAATATTGTGTTCATTTGGAGTCTAGTCTTAATAAATGTGTTTTAATCCCTGTGAAACATGGCGGAATCTGTTTCATTTTCTTTAAAGCCCTTTTTCTCAAAACTAACTTTTGATAACAGTCGAACTTTGGATGAGCATATCTCATGGAATATTTGGCGTAGAAACATAATGTTGGTATTGACATGAAGCTAAGAGTCTCCTCTTTACAGACATATCAAAATGTGTTTCGGGGTCAATGTGACTCATTTTGATGGAGCAGGTCACATATGTTATTACAGCAGTAACATATCCATGTAGGTCTGCAGCCTTTTTCTACTGCGTTTCGGCAAAAGAGTCGCCAATGTAACGCCTCAGAGCCGGGATCACTTGGTTTCCCATCACAGACTGTGCATATAGATGGACAACATGATAGTTTGCTACAAGTGAGGCTAAAACATCTGGATCCAGTGGCAATTGGCTGGGTTTTGGTGCTTTTTTGTGGAAAAAACACACTAGACACACGTTATTATTTAAAGCAAATCCTCCTTATGCGTCTTAAAACATGTCCGAAGAGGATCTTTAAGAATGAATCCGTCCCAGCACTATAATATCAGATTTTTACTTTATACGTTAGGATCTTTAAATAAAACATCTTAAAACTCACTTGTGGCCGATTTCATGTGCGATGGTGAAAGCAGAACCGAGGCCGATGTCTTCATTGATGCTGCAGCTCCTCTCCGGCTCGCACATCCCAGCCACCGAGGCCAAGCCTACACACACACACACACACAAACACACAAACAAACAAACAAACAAACAAACACAGGGTCAAGACGGAGCATTCTTAGGAGTCATGCTCATAAAATGGGATTCCACACATGCGATCTCCCGTTCACCGAGGGAGTTGAGTTTAGCATCCCCGGCTAGACATCTTTTTTTTATTATTTCTTAGAGCCACTCCTGGAAAATGTCTAGACAAGAGTTAGATTTATATATTTCAATTCATGTAACAAGGGATCGCCTAAAAACGCGAGCCAAGGAAGGGAACATAAGAACCCCCTTCACCAACACCGTACCCCGGCAAGAAGCTGTCAGAAAATATAGATGTTTTCCACGTTTCAGAGGTGGGAGAACGAGGGAGACGGGAGAGAGAAAGGGAGAGGAGGAGGAGGAGGAGGAGGAGGAGGAGGAGGAGGAGGAGGAGGAGGAGGAGGAGGAGGAGGGTGTTTAAAGTTGAAACCACAATCCAGGTGTCGCAGGTCCTTTTTTCCTAAAGCCTGACAGGTCAGATAGGGAGACAGGAGACAATTCTTCACAGATTACATCTACAGGTGACTGACAGCACAAAGCAGGTGTGTGTGTGTGTGTGTGTGTGTGTGTGTGTCCATGTGTGTGTGTGGGTGTGGGTGTGTGTGTGTGTGTGTGTGTGTGTGTGTGTGTGTGTGTGTGTGTGTTGAGGTAAAAGCATAAAATTATTCACACAAAAAAAAAAAACATTTTCTCACACACCTAATGTCTTATTATCATGGTGCTATTATTATAATATATGTATTGTATTTATTTATTTATTTTGATTATTTTCCTCAAAAAGCAGATGTATCTCTATATAATAGTCTATATCAGGGGTCTCAAACTCAAATTACCTGGGGGCCGCTGGAGGCAGTATCAAAATGACCAAAAAAAGACACAAAACAACAGAAAAAGACAAAATGACTGAAAAAACACTACATTATGTTAAAAAAATTACGTTAAAAAGACACAAAATGACCAAAAAAATACACAAAATGACCCAAAAAAATACACAAAGTGACCAAAAAGACACAAAATGACAGAAAAAAACTAAATTACTTAAAAAAGACACACAATTACCAAAAAAGACACAAAATTATTAAAAAAGACAAAATTACCCCAAAAAAGTAATTAAAGGGACCTTCCACACACAACACAGTAAAGTGTCATTCATATAAAACTCACATTAAACTTTCATATCAAGGTGGGGGCCACAAAATATCGTGATGAGGGCCGCAATTGGCCCGCGGGCCGCGAGTTTGAGACCCATGGTCTATATAGTCTTATTTTTGGGGTTTTAAGCTGTATTGTTTTAACTTTGCTGCACACAACCTTGAATGTCCTCTTTAATTTCTTGTTGTTTCTAAGCATGAAGGCAGTTTTGGTTTATTTTGCTCAGGTTTTAAAATAGTCTAAGACTTCTGCCTCCTTTCCAATAACATGGAGGTGAATGGGATTTAATTTGTCATGCTCAAATGTCATTTAAAATAAATCAACAGCAGCATTTATTTCCGAACAGCATCCCTGATAATCCCCAGACTTTGCTCGTCAAGATTCCATTCAAAAGTTACCCAAAGTTCAAGGAAATCTACGAAAGAAAATACAAATAAATCCACATCTCAATCCATTACTGTTAAGCTAGTATGTGTGTAATGCGTGATGCAAATATGGCGTTTCATGTTTGTTTCATGTTTGTCAGCTCTTTAGTGGACTTTAAGTCACATCTTTTTAATGTACGTGATGATATATTTGCCATTGCACGTTGTCACATTTGGCTTTTATCAGTACACCAACTTCTACCCCTTGAATTTTTTCCTTTTTTCTGAATTTCCAGCATCTCTGCTTTGTGTGTTTTAATAGAAATGCTTCAAAACAGGTATATGGAAACACATTTACTGTCAGCAGTTTCCAATTGGAGCTCATTTCTGTTGAGGAGGAGGCTTTGATAATAACTCCTCAAAACTGACTGACTTGCTCTATACAAGAAGCAAATATAAGCAAAATAATTTTAAATTCAGGTGGACTGACCCTTTAAATTCAACTCAATTGCATGATTTTGTTCTGCACACGTAGATACAGTTTTGCAAATCGCAGTCAAAGAGTGATGAATATCTATAAACGTCAAATTAATGTTGGACTTAGAGGGTAAACTGCACAAATTGGAATTATAGCTACTGTTATTTGTTGTGGCAATTTAAAATGAATCAGGAATTAAATATAGGAATGCTACGGAGCTAGACGGCTTTTTCAATTTACCCGTGACAAAATTCACGATTATCCTGATAATGGAAATTCACTATATCCAACTTCCTGAACTATAAAATCGTACATCCCTACGTGCAACTAACCTGCATAGGTCATGTTTAGTTGGTCAGCTCGGCTTCAGATTCTCTCCTGTATAGTTTGCACGAACTCCCGGCCTCCCTGCTAAAAGTGGCATTTGCATCCTCTTTACTAAGAGGCTAAACAAGAATAGACTCGCAAATCAGGAGGCCACTGAAACCATTACTGCAGGGAGAGAGGGAGCCTGGAGGTGAAGAAAGAAGGAGGAGAGGGAGGGAAAGGAAGGAGGGTGGCTACTCTACGATTAGTTTAAGAATGTGTGTTTGTGTGTGTGAGAGAGAGAGTAAAGTGTGCGTTTTTATTAGTTTTAGTGTTTTGTAATGGGGTATTTGTTGGGTGGGAGATTAAAAGAGGTCACAGTAAATTTTGCCTTTATTTCCTTTGTCTGATCCATCTTCATTATGTATGAAAAAAGTTGACAAAGACGAAAACGAAGGACATTTTCATTATAATTTTAGTTAGTTTTGTAACCACAAAATACAGTTTCAGTTAATTATCATCATCATGTAACCTTTAACCCTTAAAACAAAGTCTGAAATCTCAAAAAAGCCTTTAAAGAAGTGAGGACCGGCCGAAATGTCCTCACTTTGTTGGTTAAAAACGTGTTCTGGTCCCCACTATGTAGGAAGTACAAGAACACACACACACACACATACACACACACACACATTCTTGTACTTCTATCTTTGTGAGGACCATCATTGGAACAGTGAATTCCCTTGCAAGATTATAATAGATTTGGATTTTTCATTAGTTTTAGTTTTAATTTTGTTGTTTTTGTTTTCAAATTCAGTTGGTTTTAATGAGTTTTTAAAGTGAGTTTGCTAGTTTTAGTTTAGTTTTTATTAGTTTTAGTTTTTGTAATGGGGTATTTGTTGGGTGGGAGATTAAAAGAGGTCACAGTAAATTTTGCCTTTATTTCCTTTGTCTGATCCATCTTCATTATGTATGAAAAAAGTTGACAAAGATGAAAACGAAGGACATTTTCATTATAATTTTAGTTAGTTACGTAACCACGCAATACAGTTTCAGTTAATTATCATTATCATGTAACCTTTAACCCTTAAAACAAAGTCTGAAATCTCAAAAAAGCCTTTAAAGAAGTGAGGACCGGCCGAAATGTCCTCACTCTGTTGGTTAAAAACGTGTTCTGGTCCCCACTATGTAGGAAGTACAAGAACACACACACACACAAACACAAACACACATTCTTGTACTTCTATCTTTGTGAGGACCATCATTGGAACAGTGAATTCCCTTGCAAGATTATAATAGATTTGGATTTTTCATTAGTTTTAGTTTTAATTTTGTTGTTTTTGTTTTCAAATTCAGTTAGTTTTAATGAGTTTTTAGAGTGAGTTTGCTAGTTTTAGTTTAGTTTTTATTAGTTGTAGTTTTTTGTAATGGGGTATTTGTTGGGTGGGAGATTAAAAGAGGTCACAGTAAATTTTGCCTTTATTTCCTTTGTCTTATCCATCTTCATTATGTATGGAAAAAGTTGACAAAGATGAAAACGAAGGACATTTTCACTATAATTTTAGTTAGTTTTGTAGCCACACAATACAGTTTCAGTTAATTATCATCATCATGTAACCTTTAACCCTTAAAACAAAGTCTGAAATCTCAAAAAAAAAAGTCTTTAAAGAAGTGAGGACCGGCCGAAATGTCCTCACTTTGCAAAAATGTCCTCACTCTGTTGGTTAAAAACGTGTTCTGGTCCTCACTATGTAGGAAGTACAAGAACACACACACACACACACACACACACACACACACACACACACACACTTGTACTTCTATCTTTGTGAGGACCCTCATTGGAACCTTGAATTCCCTTGCAAGGTTATAATAGTTTTGGATTTTTCATTAATTTTAGTTTAGTTTTTATTAGTTTTAGTGTTTTAAAAAGTTTTAGTGTCCTCACTCTGTTGGTTAAAAACGTGTTCTGGTCCTCACTATGTAGGAAGTACAAGAACACACACACACACACACACACACACAAACACAAACACACAAACACACACACAAACACACACACAACCTGCTTTGCAAGTTGTTTTCTTAACACCAGGGTGGACTGTGTATTATCTCCAGCCCCGTGATTACTCGGCGACCCCGAAGGCCAGAGATCTGACCCGGGAGCATGATCCCCGAGAGCAGAGGGAGGAGGAGGAGGGGAGGAGAAGGAGGAGAAGGAGTTAGGGGTGAGGAGAGGAGGGTGGGGGTTGAGACAACGAGGAAGCCAAGCAGATGCCGGGGCAATTAAAGCCACCGGGGAATGTGACGAATGCGGTCAATCTGTCAAACCACCCCTGAAGTCACAATATTACCTCCAAGATATACTGTGGTGCCTGCAGGGCCTCTGCTGAGATAAGATTTTGGGGCTGAAGAGGAGAGAGAGAGGAGGAGGAGGTGGAGGAGGAGGAGGAGGAGGAGGAGTGCCACTGCTTGCTGTCCTTTTTCCACCCCCAATACCATCATATCAGCCACTCTATCTCCCTCCTGCATACTGCAACACTCCCTGTAATTGTCCTTTTCCCCTTCCATTTTCCTTTCAACTCCTCCTCTTCTTCTTTATCTCCTCCTTCTGTCACTCTCCTCTTTATCCTTGTTCCTTTCTCTCTCTAACACCTCTCTAACACCTTAGACAAACTGAGGTTAGAGCAGGTTATATATGTGTGTATGTATATATATATACTACTGGTCAAAAGTTTTAGAACACACCAACTTTTCCAGAATTGAATTGAAAATGATGCAGTTTAATGTCTCAGTGTACTCTGAAATTAATGCACATTTGCAACATTTAAAATTCTTGATTGAGCATGATAGTGTTTTGAAAGTAAAAAAAAGATTCAAAATCATATTTTATGTTGGACTAAAGGACTAAAAAAAGACACAAAATGACCAAAAAAAGACACAAAATGACCAAAAAAAGACACAAAATTACCAAAAAAGACACCAAAAGACACAAAATGACTAAAAAAAGACACAAAATGACAAAAAAAAGACACAAAATGACAAAAAAAGACACCAAAAGACACATAATGACTAAAAAAAGACACAAAATGACCAAAAAAAAGACACAAAATGACAAAAAAAGACACCAAAAGACACAAAATGACTAAAAAAAGACACAAAATGACCAAAAAAGACACAAAATGACTTACAAAGACATGAAAAGAATAAAAAAATGGACAAAATAGCCCAAGACTCCATAGAGTTAAGTTGTTAACCCATTTCTTGTTCCCTGAAAAAGGCCTACTTGTATAATTCTGAAATGTACATTATATTTTACCTTTTTTTATTTACCTCTGGCAGTTCACCACTTACCTTTGGACCCTTTCAAGCTGTTCATTTGACTTGAACTGCTTGAATCTCAATAAAAAAAATGGAAAAATTGGTGTGTTCTAAAACTTTTGACCAGTAGTATATATATATATATATAAGAAGGAGTGTGTGTAAGGAGGTGACCACGGCTCTCTGGGTTCAGGGGGCTGGTGGCCTCCACCAACGCTGAGGAGCTCTAATAACACAAGTGAAAACATCCTTCTCATTATGTCTCACAGGAGCCGTCTGGTGTTCCTCTAACAGAGACTGCTAAATAAGGTTTGTCTGAGGACACGGCGAAGGCCGAAAGTGAAAATGAAAACCCCTCTAGAGGGAGAAAGAGAAGAATGAACTCCTAATCCACAGAATCACATAGTCAACATCAGCTAAGATTTCCAATTTGGCAAGAAAACACATGTTAAAGGGGTAGTTGGGACTTTTTTCTATGTGGGGTTGTATGAGGTACTTATTCATAGTCAGTGGTTTATCTACAGTGGATGGAGAAGCAGAAGATTCAGCAGCTGTAATGGATGGGAGCAGCAGCTACACTGCAAAAAAAGCCAACTTGTGTTTTTTGGCCTAAAACAGTGATTTAAGTTGGTAAAACTTGGAAATATAAATTATTGACATTTAGGGCAATAATGTAAGTTAGCACAACAAAGGAAGCCAGTTGTCTGCTCAAAAACAAGTTGGTGAGTTGTTGTTACTTATATCTTTAAGTTGGGGTTCACAACAAGGGACAATAGTTCTGATAACTCTTATTTCTTTGTTGGGAAATACGGTCATTAGCGAAAGCTAGCGGCCAACTGACGCTAGCGGCTAACTGATGCTAGCGGCGCTGCTTGTTACAGCTACAAGAGTAGCCATTAGCGTATCAATGCTAACTCAAAATTGTGGTCGCAACATTAGCTGACATTTCATAGCGGCGTTAAAATCGTCCCAATTCAGCACATTGCAGAAGTTAGCAGAAGTAAGGATTAAAAGTTATTACAATGTAAAATTATAAGTTAATACAACTTACAGTTGAGTTGACAACAATCTGAATTCAGAGTTGAGCAAACTCAAAAACAAAACTTAAAATATTTAGTTTAATTGTCCAACTTAACATTTTATCGAAGTTTGTTGCCTTGAAATTTTGAGTTCACCCAACTTTTGTTTTTTTACAGTGTAAACGTTTTACAACCATCTAAAAAAATTCAATACCAATTGAAGTGTATAGCACCAATATTATCACAGCTTCACCTTGCTGTCAGACGGACCAAAGCCACCAGACTCCATTGACAAAAACAGCAATTTAACCTCCCAGAACACTGTTATTGCTGCTCTTCAGCCGCCTCGATCGATTAGTTTGTGTCCGTGTTGTTTTGTGACTTTTCTGAATCCGAACTTACCCTCAAAAACACAAAAGTCGCACAATAACAAAAGCAAACTAATGAATTGAGGCTGCATTAGAACGGCTTCTCCTGTGTTCAGCCATGTAAAAATGAATGTTTTTGTTCATGGAGTTTGGTGGCTTTGAAGCCTGCATCGACTAACCGTGCTTTTATGATCTAAACATTTCCAACTGCCCTTGAAGGCAGCTTCATTCATTTTACAGCAGTGAGACTAGAAAAGACAGAGGACTGAGTGCTATCATCAAACTCCACTACTTCTTTGAAAAACAGGCTAATTGTTTTTTTGTGTTAAAGTGAATTGCTGGATAATCATTTGTTTTCTATGTATTCATGTCACACAAAAATATGCATCTAATTCAATTCAGGTTTGAGTCAAATTGTTGAAAAATCATTTTACCTACAAAAAAGGGGCTAAAAAATTCCACCACGCCAGGATGGGTGAAGGCAATCGGGTCGGCCGGCCCTGCCAATGAAGTGTCCCTTATTTATTTTTCGGGGAGTTGGCAACCCTAGTTTTAGAACACCCCAATTTTTCCAGTTTTTTATTGAAATTCAAGCAGTTCAAGTCAAATGAACAGCTTGAAAGGGTACAAAGGTAAGTGGTGAACTGCCAGAGGTAAATAAAAAAAGGTAAGCTTAACCAAAACTGGAAAATAATGTACATTTCAGAATTATACAAGTAGGCCTTTTTCAGGGAACAAGAAATGGGTTAACAACTTAACTCTATGGAGTCTTGGGCTATTTTGTCCATTTTTGAATTCTTTTCATGTCTTTGTAAGTTATTTTGTGTCTTTTTTTGGTCATTTTGTGTCTTTTTTTAGTCATTTTGTGTCTTTTGGTGTCTTTTTTTGTCATTTTGTGTCTTTTTTTGGTCATTTTGTGTCTTTTTTTAGTCATTTTGTGTCTTTTGGTGTCTTTTTTTGTAATTTTGTGTCTTTTTTTGGTCATTTAGTGTCTTTTTTAAGTCATTTTGTGTCTTTTGGTGTCTTTTTTGTCATTTTGTGTCTTTTTTTGGTCATTTTGTGTCTTTTTTAAGTCATTTTGTGTCTTTTTTTGGTCATTTTGTGTCTTTTTTTAGTCCTTTAGTCCAACATAAAATTTAACTTTCAAAACACTGTCATGCTCAATAAAGAATTTTAAATGTTGCAAATGTGCATTAATTTCAGAGTACACTGAGACATTAAACTGCATAATTTTCAATTAAATTCTGGAAAAGTTGGTGTGTTCTAAAACTTTTGACCAGTAGTGTATATTTACTGTACTTCTACATCGACTTGCTGGTAATATGGGACAGTGTTTCTGTAAAAGTTTCTGTTTCTGCAGCCTCAGAAGCACCACCAGCCTTAGCTTTAGTACCTCTTTCTTCAAAAGAAATCCAAACTATCTCTTTAAAATAAATACATTTGCTTGAGTCCACTCACCTAAGGTGCCGCAGGGTTTATTCTTGTAGGTGCAGATGTCGTACCTAAGGACAGGCAAAAGAAAAAAAAAAGAGAACAAATAATTAAATTAACTTTTTTTTTAACATGTACAGTATTTTCTTCCACTGGCTCTTTGCCACGCCATTCTTTCCGTGTTTATTCACGGTCTAGTGAGATTTAATCTCAACCTTTAGCATAACAAAAGCATATAATGAAGTCGTGACAGGTTCGCTTGTAGAAAACACCTGGTTCACTCCTGCTCCATCTGTAGCCTTTAGGAAAATGTCACTAAGCCAACAACACGGCTGGCGTTCAGAAAATAAAGTAAAATGCTTCGCTCATGCTGCGTCCATACTGTTAACCTCCGTAACTCACACACAGGTAATCCAATAGAGCAGAGGGGGGCAGAACGAAGGCCAGAACACTCTGAGCCACATCATACATTTCAAATGAATGATCCAATCATTCCTAAAGCTTTTAATCTATTAAAACCAAGGGCACAGCAAATTTAATTTCATTCTCCTTTTCCTCTCTCTCTCTCCCTCCTTTCCTCTCCCTATAAACTCCTCTTCCTCTCCCCCCTTCTCTCCCTCTCTCCCAGTGGAGCACCAATGAGGTGCAATCGTGGCCTCGTTTTCTATTTGTTTTGATTTATTTTCCCTAATTTCCCCCCGTGTCCTTCTTTTAAACGTAGTTAGTTAGTTAGTTAGATAGATGGATGGATGGATGGATGGATGGATGGATGGATGGATGGTTGGTTGGTTGGTTGGTTGGTTGGGTGGGTGGGTGGATGGATGGATGGTTGGTTGGTTGGTTGGTTGGTTGGTTGGATGGATGGATGGATGGATGGATGGATGGATGGATGGTTGGTTGGTTGGTTGGTTGGTTGGTTGGTTGGATGGATGGATGGATGGATGGATGGATGGATGGATGGATGGTTGGTTGGTTGGTTGGTTGGTTGGTTGGTTGGTTGGTTGGGTGGCTGGGTGGATGGATGGATGGTTGGTTGGTTGGGTGGCTGGGTGGGTGGGTGGGTGGATGGATGGATGGTTGGTTGGTTGGTTGGTTGGTTGGTTGGTTGGTTGGTTGGGTGGCTGGGTGGGTGGGTGGGTGGGTGGATGGATGGTTGGTTGGTTGGTTGGTTGGATGGATGGATGGTTGGTTGGTTGGTTGGTTGGTTGGTTGGTTGGTTGGTTGGTTGGGTGGGTGGATGGTTGGTTGGTTGGTTGGTTGGTTGGTTGGATGGATGGATGGATGGATGGATGGATGGTTGGTTGGTTGGTTGGTTGGTTGGTTGGTTGGTTGGTTGGTTGGATGGATGGATGGATGGATGGATGGATGGTTGGTTGGTTGGTTGGTTGGTTGGTTGGATGGATGGATGGATGGATGGATGGATGGATGGATGGATGGATGGATGGTTGGGTGGGTGGATGGATGGATGGATGGATGGATGGATGGATGGATGGATGGATGGATGGATAGATAGATAGATAGATAGATAGATAGATAGATAGATAGATAGATAGATAGATAGATAGATAGATAGATAGATAGATAGATAGATAGATATTTCTGTTTTCTATCACTCTATTTTTCTTTGTATCAAAGTTTGTATGACAATTGTCTTTAAGGATTTGATCATTACAGAAAACAGAGAAAAAATTGCAAAGAAAAAGCTGCAAACTTCCCTTTAGAGAAGCTGAAACCTGAAAGCGCTTGATGATTTTGCTTTTAAAAACCACCAATAGCCAAACTCATGGTTCTGCTCCACTCCACTGATCCCAAGATGAACTTAAAGGCGTGTCCTCTGAGCTGCATCAACCACCTTAAAAACCCTGCTGGACCTTTTTAGGTGCATTCCACCATTGCAGGAATTCCTGCTGCTCCAGACTCGGTGGTTAATGAGGGCTTCCTGGTGTCGACCATCAGCTATTTATACTATCTGCCATGTTCAGCTGGAGCCTCCTCCCCACAGCTTATTATCTCATTATCTTTCGCCTACTTGTGCCTCGTTTTTACTCGCTATATTTACTCCACATTCACCAATATTTCAACATATGGGATAAACACTGAGGTACATTATGGGCGTGCCAGTCCAGCAGTGATGATGTGCGTCATCTAAAGGCAATAATAGCTTCTATACTGATGATGTTCCGCCTCTATACTGTGAGGAAAAATGCAGATTTTTCCTTTATAACTGTGTGTTATTGAGGTCTTGTTGTGATCGCCCCAAAAGTCTACGGACCAGACAAAGCATGATAGCAGCCTAGGGTGGTTTTTTGTAGTCGTTTTCACGTTTTCTCCTTCATGCACCTTGTGGTTTTGCAGAAGCGCTCCTAATGCCTTGAGTTTAAAAAAAAAATTTGTTCTGTCTGATAGTGGCCTAATGCTGCTTTTACTCCAGGCGGCAATCTCCGTGTCTGAGCATGGAGGCCAACCAGGAAGTGCATTAAGCCTGCAATTCATCGAAAATTCCAGTAGGGGGCGCTAAGTTTGGCTGCAAAGAAATCTGCCCATTCATTTCAGTGCAAAATTTGAAAGCTTCTCACTTGATTTATTACCTCAGAAAAAAATTTCAGGACAACACTATGGTCTCAATCACTAGTAAAAAATCTTCTTCAAGACAATTTGATGTCAATAGTTCTAATAATGGCCCCATTTAGAAGAAAATAGAAGATAAAGAATCGTATGATTTGGGGCGGGGCTACCTTTGATTGACAGGTCACTGACAAGGCGAGCCGTCACCAGGAGAGAAGCAGAGCAATGCGTATCCACGGCAACGTGTCAATAAAGTTATATATAACGTTATATAGATATAAAAGAGTACGTTTACCGATTTGGTTTCATAACTTTGACCCTTTCACTGTATTTTCACTTAATGACAGTTTATTTGAACGTTCAACAACTTTGTATTATAAGAAAAAGGAACACATGCAGCTTTAAATAGTCAGATAGAAATGTTTGAATCGCCATGACTGTAGGTGGCAACGTTGTCGCTACATCTGAGGGTGCTTTTACTTTACTTTCCTTCTAGGTGGCGCCGTTTGGCATGTTCACCATTTAGCTCCGCCTTGCGGATCATCTGCACACGGCCGAAAACATGAACAGTTTACGAGCTAAACACCAGTGGTGTTTAGATGTTTGGTATCTAAAAAAACAATGAGAATATGACATTTATCATCTGTCATAATAAGAGATAAACCCCGTGACCTTTTACACTAGACTCTACTAAGCAGTGTTCGGCTGCTGGTGCTTAGTGAAGCTAAAACCACAAATAAAAGCAGGAGCCAAAGGAGCTGGAGAACATCAGCTGACAGACAAAAAGCACCAGCACACTAATGATAGAAAGGCTGTTTTGTACAGAGCCCAGAGCATCAGAAAGCTAAAAAGCTTGGCCTGAAACCACGTCAATCACAGAACGCCATCCTCGCTCTCCACAACACCAGTGGGGGGGATATATAAATATATAAATATATATATATACTTTAGTTGCTAGGTTATGTGGCCAAAACAGTTCTGGCAACAATGAAGCCTATTCCAGGTAATGACAGAGTTTTGCTGTTTTATGGTAACACCCTCGACATAAATTGCAGTGTGACAGGTACAGTAAGTCTGAGACAGCACATTTAGTTTTCAGCACTGAGCTCTTTTTCCCATTTTACAGGTACAGTTTGTGCACAAGAGCTGGACGTTTGGAGGAGCTGGCCACCAAACACACACACACACACACACACACACACACACACATACACAGTCTAACTGTGCAGCTTTTAACAGAAAATAACCTGCAACCTATTTGCTCAAAATGAGAGAATAAGTCAATTTTATTAATGAGAACTGAGATAACCTGATAAATCATTTTCCACCCTCTGTCTTCTTATCTCTTTCCTATCCACTGTATTGTTGTTTTTGAATATTTGTATGTGTTTGTATATATGTATGCATGTACTGTATGTATTGTCCATTTGTATATTTTTTGAAAAGCGCTATATAAAACTGATGCATTATTATTATTTTTATTATTATTATAAGTATATAAAGAGAATGTAATATTCAACACAGCAGCTACATAGGAAATACATTGTTGTACCTTTTTTTTTTTTTTTTTTTACTAGTATTATTTTTGTATGTATTGTTTTTTTTGTTTTTGTTTTTTCAAACAATTCAATTAAGTTGGTTCTTTTTTCAGTGTAACAGGCCTCTGATAGGCCGATATCAGCCGATAATATCAGTCAAGCGATATATCTGTGGGGCTCTAGTTTGATCCTTCTTCGTAATATTTTGAGAAAAAACTTTACAAGATTAAAGTGGCAAATCTACAAGAAAAAAATGCACAGATTTATGAGATTTAAAGTGGTGAATCTGGGAGAAAAAACTTTTTTCCCACTATTTTCTTGTAAATCTGCAACTTTTTTTGCGCAGATTTGCCACTTTAATCTAGTAAATTTGCCACTTTTTATTCGAAATATGACCTGAAGTTACCAAATATAGTTCTTTGCCTGATAGTTCTTCGTGGACGTGAGCTTTGACTCACCGGGTGATGAGGACGGCGTTATCGTGGTGAGCCATCCCGTTCTCTGGGATGCTGTTTCCATCGCTGTGATGGGACAGGATGGACTTCTGCCACTTACAGAAACTGTCCAGAGACTTGTCGGCGTGGTGGTTAATCTCCAGGTTCGGCTGCAAAAAGACACACATGCAGCACAACATGCAACATGATACAGAATTAAAAAACAAAACCACATGAGTCACAGTCACAGAGTCACAGTTTGTTTCAGTACGTTAGAGTTTCACAATGCATCATGTTTGGTCGTGTTGTGCAGGATTTCATCGAGCCCTGCTGGATCGTACCGTGTCTAGATCCGTAACGTTTGGTTGAAAACTGATTAGGCAATCAACAAAACATAATCTGCAACTATTTTGATAATTAATGATTAATAATTAAAGTCAAAATTGCAGAAAATGCTGTTTTCAGCCTCTTAAATATTGAGATTTCCTGCTTTTTTCTGGTTTTATATCATATTAAACTGAAATTAACTTGGATTTTGAAAAACTGAGATAAACAGTGACCAAATAATTCATTGATTAATCAAAAAAATTGTGTCTTTTTTGGGTCATTTTGTGTCTTTTTTGGTCATTTTGTGGTCAATTTGTGTCTTTTTTTGGTCTTTTTGTGTCTTCTTTTAGTCATTTTGTGTCTTTTTTTGGTCATTTTGTGTCTTTTTTTGTCTTTTTTTGGTCATTTTGTGTCTTTTTTGGTCAATTTGTGTCTTTTTTTTGGTCATCTTGTGTCTTTTCTGGTCATTTTGTGTCTTTTTTTGGTCAATTTGTGTCTTTTTTGGGTCATTTTGTGTCTTTTCTGGTCATTTTGTGTCTTTTTTTGGTCATTTTGTGTCTTTTTTTTGGTCATTTTGTGTCTTTTCTGGTCATTTTGTGTCTTTTTTGATCATTTTGTGGTCAATTTGTGTCTTTTTTGGTCATTTTGTTTCCTTTTTTTGGCCATTTTGTGTCTTTTTTGGTCATTTTGTGTCTTTTTTTCAAAAAAATATCTGGATGAAGGAAAGGACTGCGATTGGAGAGGTTAGAGAGGACTTAAAGTTTTTATTTGATTTGAAGAGAAGCTGCAGTTGTAGTAGAATAAATAAATAAATAAAACCTTTTCCAGCAGTTTGATGAGTGACAGGAGAAGCAGAAGAAGTACTTTCATGATTATAAAAAGCAGGAGACATGGAGAGAAGACTAGCAGGAGAAGAAGAAGAAGAAGTTGTAGCGGAGTCTGCAAAATGCATCTACGTTCTTCACTGACTGTAACGGGTTCAACTATAGGAAACGGTTGCATCGCCAGCCGATGATGCAGCGCCGATTTCAACTGATTAATTACTGAACAACTCAACAGCCCATCAGTGACTCACTTTCCCCATAAAATGTTGTTTGTTTTGCAACTGTATTTTTCAGATCGACTAATACTTCTTCCTCTCCAGCTGGATCCAACCGACCCGCCGCTCCACTTTACATGAAATCTTGTTTTTTGGACCCGATGCTGCCGTTAGAAAAAAAACAGATGCTGCAGAAGGCACTCTGTTTCTCCCATCACACATACAGACACATGTAGAGTGCATGTAAGATCCTCGATGGAGGCTCCCTGAGGGACGCCATCTTTCATCTGAGAGGTGGCCATATGGCCGAGGGTCTCTCTTTTCTTTCCCTTCAAGCACATAAAATACTGCAGCTCACTCACGCCAAGCGGATCAGTTATACTCTCGCTACAGGTGAAGCTACAGACGCTAGGAAACAGACTCACGGACGCTAGTAATATATGGAATAAAATGGAATTTACACTACTGGTAAAAAAAGTTTTAGAACACACCAACTTTTCCAGAATTTAATTGAAAATTATGCAGTTTAATGTCTCCTTTTTTTGGTCATTTTGTGTCTTTTTTTTGGTCAATTTGTGTCTTTTTTTGGTCAATTTGTGTCTTTTTTTGGTGATTTTGTGTCTTTTCTGGTCAATTTGTGTCTTTTTTTTGGTCATTTTGTGTCTTTTTTGGTCATTTTGTGTCTTTTTTTTTGTCATTTTGTGTCTTTTTTTGGTCATTTTGTGTCTTGTTTTGTCATTTTGTGTCTTTTTTGGTCATTTTGTATCTTTTTTTGGTCATTTTGTGTATTTTTTTGGTCATTTTGTGTCTTTTTTTGTCTTTTTTGGTCATTTTGTGTCTTTTTTTTGTCATTTTGTGTCTTTTTTGGTAATTTTGTGTCTTTTTTGGTCATTTTGTGTATTTTTTTGGTCATTTTGTGTCTTTTTTGGTCATTTTGTGTCTTTTTTTGGTCATTTTGGTCATTTTTGGCCAAGGGTCTCTCTTCTCTCTGCCTTCAGGCACATAAAATACTGCAGCTCACTCACGCCAAGCGGATCAGTTATACTCTCGCTGCAGGTGAAGCTACAGACGCTAGAAAACAGACTCACGGATGGTAGAAATATATGGAATAAAAGGGAATTTACACTACTGGTAAAAAAAGTTTTAGAACACACCAACTTTTCCAGAATTTAATTGAAAATTATGCCGTTTAATGTCTCAGTGTACTCTGAAATTAATGCACATTTGCAACATTTAAAATTCTTTATTGAGCATGATAGTGTTTTGAAATTTAAAAAAAAGGATTAAAAATCACATTTTATGTTGGACTAAAGGACTAAAAAAAAGACACAAAATGACAAAAAAAGACACAAAATGATCAAAAAAAGACACCAAAAGACACAAAATGACTTAAAAAAGACACAAAATGACCAAAAAAAGACAGAATGACAAAAAAAGACACAAAATGACAAAAAAAGACAGAAAATGACCAAAAAAAGACACAAAATGACAAAAAAAGACACAAAATGACCAAAAAAGACACAAAATGACTAAAAAAAGACAGAAAATGACCTAAAAAAGACACAAAATGACTAAAAAAGACACAAAATGACCAAAAAAGACACAAAATGACCAAAAAAACACACAAAATGACAAAAAAAAGACACAAAATGACCAAAAAAAGACACAAAATGACAAAAAAACACACAAAATGACCAAAAAAAGACACAAAATGACTTACAAAGACATGAAAATAATTCAAAAATGGACAAAATAGCCCAAGACTCCATAGAGTTAAGTTGTTAACCCATTTTTTCAGTTCCCTGAAAAAGGCCTTTCCTGTCCTCTCCCCTCTGCTCTGTGTAAACAGATTTTCAGTGAAAATTTGTCACTTGACCATTTGGCTTCACAGTGTCGCTGAGGAGCAGAATTTAATGTTTCTAACAGGATCTAGTTATTCCAAACGCTTTATTTTTGGCAACGATTTAAATGAAATATCTATATTTTAAGTTTTGAAAACTTTCGTAACTTATGATCCATTCAAGGAATGTTGGAAAGTTCAAATTTGAAAGAAATAATGCCTGTTTTTACCGTTTCTTTCTATGATAAGTGGTGTATTTTTGACAATCTTTTAAAGAAAACATTTGTTTTAATCCTGCTGGCAGGATGCTGGTTTTCAGAGGATTACAGGGGGAAAAACCTGTGAAACAGACAATAAATCAGAGTGGAAAACAGAGTTTTTCTTACCTGATCTTCAGTAAGAACAATCAGTCGGGTCACAATAATGTTCACAACATTTCCTAGACTGGCATCACGGTAAAGTTTGGCAACCTGACCTCCAGAAAAGAAGAAAAGACACAAAGTCAGACAAATTGTGTCACAACATGTGATCTAATCAGACATCAGGCACACAAGTGTTCATGTGTTAATGTGTTTTTGGTCACTTAATGTCTTTTTTTGGTCATTTTGTGTCTTTTTTTGTTCTTTTTGTGGGGTTTTTTTGGTCATTTTGTGTCTTTTCTTAGTCATTTTGTGTCTTTTTTGGTCAATTTGTCTTTTTTTGTCATTTTGTGTCTTTTTTTGGTCATTTTGTGTCTTTTTTTGTCATTTTGTGGGGGTGTTTTGGTCATTTTGTGTCTTTTCTTAGACATTTTGTGTCTTTTTTGGTCAATTTGTGTCTTTTTTTGGTAATTTTGTGTCTTTTTTTAGTCATTTTGTGTCTTTTTTTAGTCATTGTGTGTCTTTTTTGGTCAATTTGTGTCTTTTTTAGTCATTTTGTGTCTTTTTTTGATCATTTTGTGTCTTTTTTTGATCATTTTGTGGTCAATTTGCGTCTTTTTTGGTCATTTTGTTCCCTTTTTTGGTCATTTTGTTTCCTTTTTTGGTCATTTTCTGTCTTTTCTGGTCATTTTGTGTCTTTTTTGGTCATTTTGTTTCCTTTTTTGGTCATTTTGTTTCCTTTTATGGTCATTTTGTGTCTTTTTCGGTTATTTTGTGTCTTTTTTGGATCATTTTGTGGTCAATTTGCGTCTTTTTTGGTCATTTTGTTTCCTTTTTTGGTCATTTTTCTGTCTTTTCTGGTCGTTTTGTGTCTTTTTTGGATCATTTTCTGTCTTTTTTTGATCATTTTGTGGTCAATTTGCGTCTTTTTTGGTCATTTTGTTTCCTTTTTTGGTCATTTTTCTGTCTTTTCTGGTCGTTTTGTGTCTTTTTTGGATCATTTTCTGTCTTTTTTTGATCATTTTCTGGTCAATTTGTGTCTTTTTTTGGTCATTTTGTTTCCTTTTTTGGTCATTTTCTGTCTTTTCTGGTCATTTTCTGTCTTTTTTGGTCATTTTGTTTCTTTTTTGGGTGATCTGAACTGTGCGTGTGAGATTGTGTTCAGTGAGTGGGGGTCGCGGACAACATGCATGTTAAATTGGGGGTCACGACTCAAAAAGGTTGAGAACTACTGCTTTACTCAAGTCAAAATAGTAACAACAAACTGTAAAAACACTCCACGATAAGTAAAAGTCCTGCATCAAAATCAAAACCTTACAAAAAGTAGGATCAAACTTACAATATTCATCACAGACAAGATGTAGTGCTCGATGTCTTTGCGTCCATGGTAACCGACCATCATTTTATCAGCGACCACGAGCGTCTCCACAAAGCGCTCGGTGCTGACGGAGCGTCTCTGGCGGTGGGTGCTGTTCGACGGCTCGCTGTCGTTTCGGGGCGACGGCGGCGAGTGGACCGGAGGCGGCGTGCTGGACTGGCAAGGTGCACTGCTTTTAGTGAGGTCTGCAGACAAAGACAGGGGGACAGTGTTACGGCTGCCTGCCGTTTCTTTATTTATTGTATTGTTTCCCTGCATCATTCTGCATTTATTCCACAGTTCATGGCGGCTGTGAGACAGTGAACAGTCTGCCTTTGCTGTTTGCTGCAATTTGTCTAAATTAAGAGTATTGTATTAGTGAGTGTGTGTTGCAGTATTGTTCGACTGTCTGAGGAGTTTCAGACATTGTGTTATCTTAGGACACTTTGTTAATTTTGTAGTTTACAACTTTGTTTGTTAATGAACACCAAGACTTTGGACACCCTTTGTTTAAAATCCTAGTTTGATTTGTTTCTTAGTTTTGTGTAAGCTTATGGTTGCTGACCTCTTTTTGTTCTACAGTGTTTTTTGTAAGCCAAGAGTTGGTAATTTTTAGTTGCATATTGTCAGCTCCATACAGCCTCTTTTTGTTAGCTTTTGTTGTGAAAGCATCCTCTTACTGGTTAATAAAACCCTGATTTAACCAGAACCTCCCAGTGTTACGTTCCACCTTCATTTCTATACCTTTTCACATGTTACTGCTCTCAAAATCGAGCCGGGTCGTAACAACAGAAACACGTTGGAGTGAATTATGAACGTTAGGCTGGACTAAAAACATACGATACAAGTATTAAAAGTACTTATTAAGAAGAATGGCTCCACTCAGATTGGATTATATATTCCCAAATATTCTAGGACTATTATTACTGATGCATTTATGTAAACATTGTTTCAATTTTCTCAAGGTAGGGCTCATTTTAACGACTTAATATACTGTTATGGAGGTTTAACTTAAACAAAAAAATGTTTAATCGCTTTAAATGTATCATATTTTTTATGTCAAATCCTGAAAGGTAACTAAAGCTGCCAGCTATATTGTTATATCTATATTCATATTTATATTCCATATTGTTACTTATTTTGTTAATCGTTTTGCTTATATTATCCCTTATTGTGGTTGTTTTTGTAACTTGGAGCGATCTGGAAGCAGAATTTCCTTCGGGATTAATAAAGTTCTTATCTTATCTTAATCTAAGATAGATCTAATGATGTAAAATAAAGATCTAAAGATCTTATTTTACAATGTTAGCCTCAAAATGTAGTGAAATAACCAACGGCTAGATGCACATAGGGAACAAGGTTATAATAGTTTTGGATTTTTCATTAGTTTTAGTTTTAATTTCGTTGTGAATTTTTGTTTTCAAATTCAGTTAGTTTTAGTTAGTTTTTAGAGTGAGTTTTCTAGTTTTAGTTTCGTTTTTATTTTTTGAAAATGCTTAGTTTTAGTTTAGTTTTTATTAGTTTTAGTGTTAGTTTTAGTTTTTTTGTAATGGGCTATGTGTTGGGTGCCAGATTCAAAGAGGTCATAATAAATTTTGCCTTTATTTCCTTTGGTTTATCATCTCAGCCCCAATAAGGTTATTAACTCTTACAGTTCTGGGTGTTTTGAATTTTGGTTCTAGTGTAAACATCCCAGTCTCAGTAAACATACACTACTGGTCAAAAGTTTTAGAACACCCCAATTTTTCCAGTTTTTTATTGAAATTCAAGCAGTTCAAGTCAAATGAACAGCTTGAAAGGGTCCAAAGGTAAGTGGTGAACTGCCAGAGGTAAATAAAAAAAGGTAAGCTTAACCAAAACTGGAAAATAATGTACATTTCAGAATTATACAAGTAGGCCTTTTTCAGGGAACAAGAAATGGGTTAACAACTTAACTCTATGGAGTCTTGGGCTATTTTGTCCATTTTTGAATTCTTTTCGTGTCTTTGTAAGTCATTTTGTGTCTTTTTTTGGTAATTTTGTGTCTTTTTTTAGTCATTTTGTGTCATTTTTTGTAATTTTGTGTCTTTTGGTGTCTTTTTTTGTCATTTTGTGTCTTTTTTTTGTCATTTTGTGTCTTTTTTTGGTCATTTTGTGTCTTTTTTTAGTCATTTTGGTGTCTTTTTTTGTAATTTTGTGTCTTTTGGTGTCTTTTTTGTAATTTTGTGTCTTTTTTTGGTCATTTTGTGTCTTTTTTTAGTCCTTTAGTCCAACATAAAATGTGATTTTGAGTCTTTTTTTTTTCTTTCAAAACACTATCATGCTCAATCAAGAATTTTAAATGTTGCAAATGTGCATTAATTTCAGAGTACACTGAGACATTAAACTGCATAATTTTCAATTAAATTCTGGAAAAGTTGGTGTGTTCTAAAACTTTTGACCAGTAGTGTATTTACCATGTGTTGTATGTTCAAATAGAAAAACTGAATTATGAATGAAAAAAATTGACAAAGACGAAAACTAAGGACATTTTCACTATAATTTTAATTAGTTTTAGTTAGTTTTGTAACCACAAAATACAGTTTCAGTTAGTTATCGTTTTTTAAAAAACTCTAGTTTTTATTTTCATTTCAGTTAACGAAAATGTTTTTTCCAATTCTAGCTTTCGTTACTTCGTTAGTTTTCGTTAACTATAATAACCTTGATAGGGAATCTGCCCCTTTGAACTTTGAGCAGCTAAAGCCTTTTGCTTTATGACCCAGATGCTCTGGGAAAAAGCTATAAGATGCTACATGTTGGGGCATGCTGGCTTCCTGGCGATGACAGCCTTTGCTGTTTCTTATAAGACCTTGGCCCAAATACCTAAATATCCACCTGGTTCTTTTTTCCAATATCTCAGCAGACATAAAGAGTTCGCTCAGAGCTGTCTGAATCTTAGAATCTGAACATGATTGTTGCTTCTATAAATAGGATTTGTGCTTCTATAAAAGCCAGAGCCAAGAGCTGCGTGTGCAACTGAAAAAGGACCTTTTTATTTTTATGAAATGAACATGTAGAATAAAGTGATTTTCAAGGGAATATCACATTTAGAGGCTGGGTTTTTTTGGGTTATTTTTTCTCACAGAAGCATTCATAACACATGATCGATCAACTCTGATGACAATTCCTGTATTTACAGTTTCTTTATTTGATAAACTGTGTATTTTTGGGGATTTTTTTAAAAGAAGAATACTTGTCAAACCTGTGGGAGGCAAAGACTGTCTATAAACATGGACAACATGTGTTTTCTTCATCATTTTGTGTCTTTTTTTGGTCATTTTGTATCTTTTTTGGTCATTTTGTGTCTTTTTTGGTCAATTTGTGTCTTTTTTTGGTCATTTTCTGTCTTTTCTGGTCATTTTCTGTCTTTTTTGGTCAATTTGTGTCTTTTTTTGGTCATTTTTGGTCAAAGACTAAGTCTATAAACATGGACAACATGTATTTTCTTCCTCAAACTGTACGAAAATGAAGCCAAATCCATAGCATCAATGACCTTTCTGAATCTTAGAATCTGAACATGATTGTTGCTTCTATAAATAGCATTTGTGCTTCTATAAAAGTCCGAGCCAAGAGCTGCGTGTGCAACTGAAAAAGGGCCTTTTTATGTTTTATGAAAGCTGCAGCGAGGCTTTTTCTTACAGGTTGAAAGGTGTCCAGGCCAGGAGCAACTATAGCACACAAGAGGCCCGGTCATGTCTAGCAGAACCTGGGCCTAGGACCAAACCAGCAGTTCCTCTAACCTGCTATGTATAGTTATTCCTTTACGTCAGTTCCACCCACACACAGTCCAACCCAGATGGAGGTTCACCAACCTGAAATGCCACAGCTGAACTCCTGGCTATGCTCTTGTGGTGAGGGAATGGCAGACATTTTATAAATAACATGTTGCTGTGCTTCTTCCAGGTTCCATTCACTGGAGGTGGTGGAGGATATGTTCTTTAATGGCTCTATCAAATACTGTTCTTCTTCTGTGGTTATTACACCATGCTTGTTGGAGGAGGAGAAAAAGAAAAAAGGTTACAAACACAAGAAAACATTGTTTCTAGATGTTACTTCAGGTAATAATTTGAGAAAAAAGTTGCAAATTTACTGGATTATAAGTGGTAAATCTACAAGAAAAAAAGACGCAGATTGAAGAGATTTAAAGTGGCAAATCTGCGAGAAAAAATTCGCAGATTTACGAGAAAAAAGCAAACATTGTTTCTAGATGTTACTTCAGGTAATATTTTGAGAAAAAAGTTGCAAATTTACTAGATTAAAGTGGCAGATCTACAAGAAAAAAAGACGCAGATTTAAGAGATTTAAAGTGGCAAATCTGCGAGAAAAAAGTCGCAGATTTACGAGAAAAAAAGCAAACATTGTTTCTAGATGTTACTTCAGGTAATATTTCGAGAAAAAAGTTGCAAATTATTAGATTAAAGCGGCAAATCTACAAGAAAAAAAGACGCAGATTTAAGAGATTTAAAGTGGCAAATCTGTGCGAAAAAAGTTGCAAATTTACTAGATTAAAGCGACAAATCTACACGAAAAAAAGACGCAGATTTAAGAGATTTAAAGTGGCAAATCTGCAAGAAAAAAGTCGCAGATTTACGAGAAAAAAAGCAAACATTGTTTCTAGATGTTACTTCAGGTAATATTTCGAGAAAAAAGTTGCTAATTTACTAGATTAAAGTGGCAAATATGTGCGAAAAAAGTCGCAGATTTATGATAAAAAAGTGGGAAAAAAGCAACTTTTTTTCTCCCAGATTCACCACTTTAACCCTTAATAGGGCACTCATTGAAATACTTGCAAATTCCAAATTTCAACCCTAGAGAATATTGGAGGATATTACATACAGCCAGAATGAAAAAAGCGGGAAAAAAGCAACTTTTTTCTCCCAGATTCACCATTTTAAATCTCATAAATCTGCGCATTTTTTTCTCGTAGATTTGCCACTTTAATCTCTTAAATTTTTTTCTCAAAATATTATTTTTGTATGTTTTTTTTACACATTCTGGCTGTATGTAATATCCTCCAATATTCTCTAGGGTTGAAATTTTGAATTTGCAAGTATTTCAACGAGTGTCCTATTAAGGGTTAAAGTGGTGAATCTGGGAGAAAAAAGTTGCTTTTTTCCCACTTTTTTCTCGTAAATCTGCGACTTTTTTTCTTGTAGATTTGCCACTTTAATCTAGTAAATTTGCAACTGTTTCTAGATGCATCAACAAGAAAAGAGCAGGAAAAAGCAACTTGCATGTTTTGTATTTTTGACTAATTTCTAATAAAGGTGCAATCCTTCTATTTTTCACAGGGCAGTTTAGTTTTCCAGGGTTTTGTGACCTGTTTCTTCATTGTGATGAATAAAACATTTTAAAAAATCTATAAGCCCTGCAGTTTTATTTAATCTGCACAATCATGACTAGAACAAGGGAGAATTCAAAAAGTTCTATTGTAAAGAATAACACAGTTATAAGGACGTAAATCATTAAAACAAAAAATAACAAGTTGAATTTCTCTGATAAATTATTTTTTAAAAATTGGAATAAAATTGAATTTATATATAAAACAGTTTTCCAAGTGCCCACAAGTGGTATGAATATTAGAAAAATGAACTGGGTCTCCACCTTTTATACATATTGCACTATTTACAGTTTTACATCCTGTCCTGTCCTCTCCTCTCAGCTCTGTGTAAACAGATTTTCACGTGATTTTCGTCTCAGCAGAATCAATCATGGCTTCACAAAAATCTAATGTTTATAACAGCATCTAGTAATTCCAAACACTTCATTTTTGTTTTAAATGAGACATGTAGAATAAAGTGATTTTTTTAAGGGAATATCACATTTTGAGGCTGGTTTTTTTGGGTTATTTTTTCTCACAGAAGCATTCATAACACATGATCCGTTCAACTCTGATGACAATTCTTGTATTTATAGTTTCTTTCTATGATAAACTGTATTTTTTTTTTAAAAAGAAGATTACTTGTCAAACCTGTGGGTGGCTGTAAGACTGTCTATAAACATGGACAACATGTGTTTTCTTCCTCAAACTGAACGAAAATGAAGCCAAATCCATAGCATCAATTACCTTTTACAACAAATTATCTCAGTTACAGTTCAGGTGACTGAGTTTGACACCCCTGTTAATGTGTTCATGTGTTAATGTGTTTTAGTATTTTTGGTCATTTAATGTCTTTTTTTGGTCATTTTGTGTGTTTTTTAAGTCATTTTGTCTTTTTTGGTCATTTTGTGTCTTTTTTGGATCATTTTGTGGTCAATTTGTCTTTTTTTGTCATTTTGTGTCTTTTTTTAGTCATTCTGTATCTTTTTTGGTCATTGTGTGTTGTTTTTGTCAATTTGAGACCTTTTTTGCTCAATTTTATGTAATTTTTTGGTCATTTTGTGTATTTTTTTGATCATTTTGTTTCATTTTGTGGTCAATTTGATTCTTTTTTGGGTAATTTTTATGTCTTTTCTGTAGCAATAAAATATTTTTAAAAATATATAAATGCACAGACAGAGAGATTTTTCAGTTGTTGTCTGCTTCATTATTTGTTCAAAATTCGTCGTATCAACTGAGTTTGTATGATCTGAACTGTGAGATTCTGTTCAGTGATCGGGGGTCACAACTTTTTTCACGAAATATTACCTGAAGTTACCAAATATAGTTCTTTGCCTGATAAAGGGTTAAACAAAAATCAAGAGTTTAAAAGGATAACCCTTTAAATAACTAACGTAACCCCTCATTTAGCCTCCGGTTAACTTTAGGAACTCCTAACAATCAATTACATCATGACCAACATGAAAAACATTTCTCTGCCCTTCAACACCCCCTGTGGAGCATGAACACAGAGAAGTCCTTTCAAAATGAGTCTGCAGAAAAACACTAACTTAGCTCTGTGGAAAAACCCACAATGAAAACAATTAACCACACATCACACCAGCACACAGAAACATTCGATTTGTTTTTTTTTTTTTAATAGTGTGTGATGTCAAGATCTCAAACTGTCCAGACAGCTGATTACATTAAAGCGCAGACACAGTTTTGTCCATTTTTGGTGCTGTTAGAAAAAAGGGCAAACACTAATTCAATTTATGATACTCCGTGTAGGTCTTGCCAACACATTTGGCTACATGTTTTCTCCACATGATTACATTTGCCAATAAGAAGCTGGGCCTATTTTTCCTTCTTTAGAGTTATTCTGAAGCAAGGAGGGATAACAGCTATTAAAACGTCTTCCAATTTCTTGATTAGTAAAGAGGAGCTGCACAGTCACACAGTCTGTGTATAAAAGCCTGGGGACTAAAAGCTTAGACAGGATAATTAGATGCCTTGTTAGTGCCGCTCAGATTTGTTTTTGAATCGAGCACACGGAGTAATATCTATGATTTAAACACGTTATTTTACAGATAACAAAAAGGATCAGCTGAAGAAATGCGATCTTATCCACTGAGGTGTTTAAAATTTGAAGGATAAATCGTGATATTTAACGCAACAAATGGAAAGAAAAGCCACGATTCTTATCAGTAACAGGGATGATGTTTTTCTCTCTGCATGAGCATCACCTCGCTCCGAGCTGCCTGCAGACTCATGCCAAGTGGAAGGAAGCCAAGATTCTGTTAAGCAAACTACAATTGGTCTAATCCTTTGGCGCTGCAACTGAAAGATTGGCTGACATTAGAGCAGCACAAGCTAGGTATATATTAGTTATCTGACATTAGTATCAGGGGTTTGTTTAAGGTCAGCACTGTGACACTTGGAGGAATAATGAAGAAATAAAACAACTAATCTGTACTAACCAGGCCCTTACAGTTGCTGAGTGCCACTCTTTTTTTGGGTTGAAATTTGGAATTCGCAAGTATTTCAATGAGGGTCCTATTAAGGGTTAAAGTGGTGAATCTGGGAGAAAAAAGTTGCTTTTTTCCCACTTTTTTCTCATAAATCTGCGACTTTTTTCGTGTAGATTTGCCACTTTAAATCTCTTAAATCTGCGACTTTTTTCGTGTAGATTTGCCACTTTAAATCTCTTAAATCTGCGACATTTTTCGTGCAGATTTGCCACTTTAAATCTCTTAACTCTGCGACTTTTTTCATGTAGATTTGTCACTTTAAATCTCTTAAATCTGCGACTTTTTTCGTGTAGATTTGCCACTTTAAATCTCTTAAATCTGCGACTTTTTTCGTGTAGATTTGCCACTTTAAATCTCTTAAATCTGAGACTTTTTTCATGTAGATTTGCCACTTTAAATCTCTTAAATCTGCAACTTTTTATTTGTGTAAATTTGCCACTTTAAATCTCTTAAATCTGCGACTTTTTTCGTGTAGATTTGCCACTTTAAATCTCTTAAATCTGCAACATTTTTCGTGTAGATTTGCCACTTAAAATCTCTTAAATCTGCGACTTTTTTCGTGTAGATTTGCCACTTTAAATCTCTTAAATCTGCGACTTTTTTCGTGTAGATTTGCCACTTTAAATCTCTTAAATCTGCGACTTTTTTCGTGTAGATTTGCCACTTTAAATCTCTTAAATCTGCGACTTTTTTCGTGTAGATTTGCCACTTTAAATCTCTTAAATCTGCGACTTTTTTCGTGTAGGTTTGCCACTTTAAATCTCTTAAATCTGAGACATTTTTCGTGTAGATTTGCCACTTTAAATCTCTTAACTCTGCTACTTTTTTCGTGTAGATTTGCCACTTTAAATCTCTTAAATCTGCGACTTTTTTCGTGTAGATTTCCCACTTTAAACCTCTTAAATCTGCGACTTTTTTCGTGTAGATTTGCCACTTTAAATCTCTTAAATCTACGACTTTTTTCGTGTAGATTTGCCACTTTAAATCTCCTAAATCTGCGACTTTTTTTGTGTAGATTTGCCACTTTAAATCTCTTAAATCTGCAACTTTTTTGTTGTTGTAGATTTGTCACTTTAATCTAGTAAATTTGCAACTTTTTTCACGAAATATTATTATTGAAGTTACCAAATATAGTTCTTTGCCTGATAAAGGGTTAAACAAAAATCCTCAAGAGTTTAAAAGGATAACCCTTTAAATAACAAGCACAAGCTAGGTATATATTAGTTATCTGACATTAGTATCAGGGGTTTGTTTACACTGTAAAAAAAATCTGTTTAATTTACGGTAAAATACCGGCAGCTGTGGTTGCCAGAACTTCACCGTAAAAATTACAGTGAGTGGATTTTCTATACTAAATTTAAATATAATATCAGCAAAAACTGTAATTTAGACTGAGTATTCCTGTTATTTTTAGGGTAATTGTGTCATTCATTCACACATCATGGTATTTCTCCATAAATTTTGCATGAAAATGTTATATTTTTACAGCAAAACTGTGTGTTTCTTCCACTTTATGGCAGAAAAAAGTAAAAGTTTTGTGCTATTCTTTGATTTGATTTTGATTAATTAAAAGTGTCTAATATGGTGATATGCAATTTTTTATTTTACGCCCTATTTCTAATGTATTTGACAGTGTTTTACTGTTATTTCTACAAAGATTTTTAACAGTGTAAGGTCAGCACTGTGACACTTGGAGTAGGGGTGTGCCATATCGTATCGTTCACGATAATATCGATATATTTTTTTTTATGGTTAAAAAAAATGCATATCATGATATTGGCAACGTTCCTACTTCTTGATGTAGTGGTTAAAGTTGTTTTAATCACAAAAAGCTACTTTCTCCCTGTAGCTTTCAAAATAAGAGCACAGTGTGTTAAGAGAATCCACCACAGAATTTACAAGAAGACTGTCAAAATAAGATGCCTTAAATAAAACATACAAGAACCTTTATTCTCCTTTACAAAATGTCATTAAAATATGCCCCCGGAACCCCTAAATGGTTATTTTAATTATTTGCTCATACTCAAGAGTCAAGAGTAAAATTTTTTGTATTTGGCAACTGTTGAGATTGGCACTTCAAACTACATTTTAGATTTTAAATTATTTATACAGACTAAAAAGAAAATTGGGATTTTTCCCACTAAGTCACCTTAAACACCCAGCTCATAACACTGCAAATTCATTCAGTGACTTAAAAGATGCTTATTTAACCCTTTATCAGGCGAAGAACTATATTTGGTAACTTCAGGTAATATTTTGAGAAAAAAGTTGCAAATTTACTAGATTAAAGTGGCAAATCTACAAGAAAAAAAGTAGCAGATTTACGAGAAAAAAGTGGGGAAAAAAGCTACTTTTTTCTGCCAGATTCACCACTTTGAATCTCAGAAATCTACACATTTTTTTCTCGTAGATTTGCCACTTTAATCTCGTAAACTTTTTTCTCAAAATATCATTAAACTGATAAAAAGAAAATTATGTTTTCTATATCTTTTAAAGTATTTCCTAATATCGTCAAGAATATCGTTATCGCAAAAATAGCCTAAAATATTGTGATATTCTTTTAGGGGCCATATCGCCCACCCCTAACTTGGAGTAATAATGAAAAAAAAAAACAACTCCTCTGTACTCACCAGGCCCTTGCAGTTGCTGAGTGCCACTCTGGTCGTGCTGTGCTGATTTTGCAAGAATCCAACATAGTGACAGTTATCTACCATGTTATGACGCCACTCCAGCCCGTCTCTGCCCCAATACTCCACTGTGAAATGTTTGGACACCAGGTGGGGGTTCAGCGTCAGGTTTAAGTGAAAGTGCTTTCCGTAGGCGGACAATCTGTAGAACAGCCGGGGTTCTGGGGGGTCCGGGTCCAAGGCGGGCAGCTGTCCCATCATGGCGTCCACCGCCCCGCGTCTCCGCCGGCCGGGCCGGTGGTGCTTCACAGTGTAGCTGAGGAACTCCCCGCTCTCATCCACACGCACTGGGACAGTCAACTGGTAGTGCTGCAGGTAGGACAGGAACTCCTCTTTGACAGGAGAAAGACAAGAAAAGACAATTAACAAACAATAGAAGCATTAAAGAGATAGTAGTCTAGACGAATTTTCAGAATAAAGGCCTCCTATATATAAGAAGTGAGGAGCATTTATGGGTACAAGTCAGGAACCGGCCTACTTTACATATCTCAAGGGTGCTGAGTCCAAAAAAAATGGTTCCCAAGCGAAATTTTGAGTTTTTCACCTTCTAATTTGTATCAAATGGCCACCAAATTGCCCATCTTGCTCAGTCATTGGACCATTTCCCCTTAGTTTTATTGTAAGTAGGCAATCAAGATGAGGAAATTAAGTTTCTGGATCTATAGTCTAGGATCAGAGCAAGGATATAGTGGAGGCTCAGTGTCTTTTTTATGTGTATATATATGCAAAATACCAACTGGAACATTTAAAAGTGATATTGATTAAATATTTATGTCGGCCTTAAAAAAAACACACAAATAATGCTTAATTTCACCTTAAAAGTTGGTATTTTGCATATATACAGTACAGGCCAAAAGTTTGGACACACCTTCTCATTCAATGTTTTTCCTTTATTTTCGTGACTATTGACATTGTAGATTCATCAAAACTATTAATGAACACATGTGGAATTATGTACTTAACAAAAAAGTGTGAAATCACTGAAAACATGTCTTATATTCTAGTAAGCAAAGGGTGGTTACTTTGAGGAATCTAAAATACAAGACATGTTTTCAGTTATTTTACACTTTTTTTGTTAAGTACATAATTTTTTTAAGTGGAGTTGCATGAGCAGGTGGCGGTCTGCATGCCCCCAGTTTGCCCCCGAGCAGGCGGAGTACTGACACAGCAACCTGGTCTCACAGGAATCCGTGAAATAGCCACGGATTTGCTTAACTCAAAATCCGTGAAATAGCCACGGAATCGCTCAAATTTCCGTGAAACTGACACGGATTTGGCTACAATGCAAGTTAATGACAGTCATATCCCGTGGCTATTCCAACATACAAAGTGATTATGTATATTCATTGAGTGAATATTTAGAAAATAAAACATATATTTCTCGCTAGAAATGTGATCAAAATCCATTTTTATGCAGAAACTAAGTCAAAATATCGATTTTTTTCACTAAAAATGAGAGAACTGTCCGCCATGTTTGTTGTTCTGACCGCCGGGACCTTGAAAGTCACGTGACTTGGAACAAACCAATAGGAACAAATATCCATGGAATAGCCACGGGATATGACTGTACTTAACTTGCATTGTAGCCAAATCCGTGTCAGTTTCACGGAAATTTGAGTGATTCCGTGGCTATTCCACGGATTCCTGTGAGACCAGGTTCCACACAGAGGGGAAGCAGTGTGCTGCAGCAAAACTTATTGAATTCAGTTTAAAGTGTACACTACATTTAGAATATTAGGGACTTTATTATGGCCAACCATCAACAATCTCTCTCTTGTGATAGACAG
This sequence comes from Centropristis striata, assembly GCF_030273125.1. Taxonomy (NCBI): domain Eukaryota; kingdom Metazoa; phylum Chordata; class Actinopteri; order Perciformes; family Serranidae; genus Centropristis; species Centropristis striata. Next base: position 35,377,210 of record NC_081535.1, read on the forward strand.
CTTAAAGTCCCTATTTTCAATGATTTGCAGCCCTTTTCAAGCTGTTATCTTTGCTCTCATTAAAGCCACCAGAGTCCCTTGATGAAAATACAAATTTTAGCCTGCAGAACACAGGAGCTGCTGGTCTACTGCTGCCTTGATTGGTCATGTTTTTATGTGATCTTGGTAAATCCCAACTAGCTTTAAAACACCAAAATCACACAATAACTCAAACAAACTAAACAATCAAACACACACAAGACCAACTACTCCTGTGTTCTGCGCGGTAAAATGACAAAAATGTTTTTGTCAATGGAGTCTAGTGGCTCATAGTTCCCCCACATGAACCTAAACAGGGCTGTCTGAAGGTAAAGCATGAAAAAATGCATTAAAAAAATAGTATAAATATAGTGTACACTTAAACTACACTGCAAAAAAAGAAAAGTTGGGTGAACTCAAAATTTCAAGGCAACAAACTTCGATAAAATTTTAAGTTGGACAATTAAACTAAATATTTTAAGTTTTGTTTTTGAGTTTGCTCAACTCTGAATTTCTCTGGCACGATTGTAACGCCGCTATGAAATGTCAGCTAATGTTGTGACCACAATTTTGAGTTAGCATTGATACGCTAATGGCTAACTCTTGTAGCTGTAACAAGCAGCGCTGCTAGCATCAGTTAGCCGCTAGCTTCAGTTAGCCGCTAGCTTTCGCTAATGACCGAATTTCCCAACAAAGAAATAAGAGTTATCAGAACTATTGTCCCTTGTTGTGAACCCCAACTTAAAGATATCAGTAACAACAACTCACCAACTTGTTTTTGAGCAGACAACTGGCTTCCTTTGTTGTGCTAACTTACATTATTGCCCTAAATGTCAATCATTTATATTTCCAAGTTTTACCAAATTAAATCACTGTTTTAGGCCAAAAAATACAAGTTGGCTTTTTTGCAGTGTAAGAATGTTTTTTTAGGTAGGTCTTTTATTTAGGTGGCTAAAATACCTTTATGTGTTTCCCCCGACCTCAGCATTAGCTTCCATGTTGGCACTCCTGCCTGCTTTTCCAAACTGGGGGCGTGCTGTATGATATATTTATAATATTTTCACCGCTTTACTTTGGCTTCAGACAGCCCTGTTTAAGGTAATGTGGGGGGAACTTTGCTAAAGTTCTTGTGCTTGTCACATCCACTAGACTCCATTGACAAAAACAGTAATTTTACCTCACAGAGCAAAGGAACCACTGTACCACTGCCTCATCAGTTCGTTTATTTGCGTCATTTTGTGACTTTTTCACCAATATCACACCAACAAAATAAACAAACCAACCAATCGAGGAAGCAATAAGGTAGCAATTCTGGTGTTCTGCTTGGTAAAATCACAGTTTTTGTCAAAGAGAACAGCTTCAGTTTCCCCTGAAAAGTCCCTTATATTTATTATATTCTAAAATATAGTGGACACTTAAGCAGATATCCTAACCCCAGAGAGATATAAGAGATATTTAAATGAGAAAAAAGATTAGAGAAAACTACAAAAAGCCTAATCTAATGAATGAATAATATAGTCAACACATAAGGCATTTTACTGCAGAATAAGTACTTTTACTTTTGATACTTTTTGATAATGATGCTTCTGTACTTAATGCATGACATTTTTACATGTCTGCATTTAAACTTTTCCTTAAAACTAAAGAATTTTCTTCCACCAGTTAACAAATTATACTTAAAGTATGAAAAGTACTCAGCATTCTGAATACATAGTTATATTATTGTAGAAAATACTTTGTTCAGTTGGGATTCACCAATATCACACCAACAAAATAAACCAACCAACCAATCAAGGAAGCAATACAGTAGAAATTCTGGTGTTCTGCTTGGTAAAATCACTGTTTTTGTCAATGGAATCTAGTGGCTTTGATGAGAGTAAAGAGAACAGCTTCAGTTATATTTATTATATTCTAAAATATAGTGGACACATAAGCAGATACACTGCAAAAAAGCCAACTTGTATTTTTTTGGCCTAAAACAGTGATTTAAGTTGGTAAAACTTGGAAATATAAATTATTGACATTTAGGGCAATAATGTAAGTTAGCACAACAAAGGAAGCCAGTTGTCTGCTCAAAAACAAGTTGGTGAGTTGTTGTTACTTATATCTTTAAGTTGGGGTTCACAACAAGGGACAATAGTTCTGATAACTCTTATTTCTTTGTTGGGAAATGCGGGAAAGCGGTGAAATTCGGTCATTAGCAAAAGCTAGCGGCTAACTGATGCTAGCGGCTAACTGATGCTAGCGACCAGTGGTGAAAAAAGTATTCAGATCCTTTACTTCAGTAAAAGTACTAATACCACCCTGGTAAATGACTCCACTACAAGTAAAAGTTCTGCATCCAAATCTTACTGAAGTAAAAGTAGAAAAGTATCAGCATCAAAATCTACTTAAAGTATGAAAAGTAAAAGTACTCGGGTTATGCAGAATGGACCCACTATGATTGTTTTATATATTCTAAATATATTATTACATTATTTGTATTGGTGTTTTAATGTATGCAGTGTTTTAATTTTGTAAAGATTGGGCTCATTTAATTATTTAATATACTGTTAAAAGATTTAATTAAAAAAACGTCTAATCACTTTACATTGATCATATATATTATGTTAAATCTCCACCTGAAAAGTAACTAAAGCTGGCAGCTAAATCCTAGAGTAAAAAGTACAATATTTGCCTCAAAATGTAGTGGAGTAGAAGTAAAAAGTTACATAAAATGGAAATACTCAAGTAAAGTACAAATACCTCAAAATTGTACTTAAGTACAGTACTTGAGTAAATGTACTTAGTTACATCCCACCACTGCTAGCGGCTAACTGATGCTAGCGGCGCTGCTTGTTACAGCTACAAGAGTAGCCATTAGCGTATCAATGCTAACTCAAAATTGTGGTCGCAACATTAGCTGACATTTCATAGCGGCGTTACAATCGTGCCAATTCAGCACATTGCAGAAGTTAGCAGAAGTAAGGATTAAAAGTTATTACAATGTAAAATTATAAGTTAGTACAACTTACAGTTGAGTTGACAAAAATCTGAATTCAGAGTTGAGCAAACTCAAAAACAAAACTTAAAATATTTAGTTTAATTGTCCAACTTAAAATTTGATCGAAGTTTGTTGCCTTGAAATTTTGAGTTCACCCAACTTTTCTTTTTTTGCAGTGTGTCGATTTTTAGCTCATGCAACCCCACCTCAAAACCTCCAGTCTCCCTTTAAGATCTTGGTGTCCACCTGTCTGTTTCGTACCTTGAGAGTTGTGTGAAAGTCTGTTGATGCTTTGAAATTCAGAAGCAGCCATCACCACCAGGCTCAGTGTCCAAGTCAGCGTCTTCCACAAAATTTCCATAATTCAGGGAAAGGTGTGACATGGGGTGGAGGGCAGAGGGAGCTACTAACGGGTTAAAACACCATACCACACCATAACAAGTCCATAGTTTGTCTCCTTCACTCAAATGTTCTCGTCGTGCTCGAAGGCTCATCCAGGTCTCAGATTCCTCCTGAAGGCGAGCGCTTCCACATCTCACTGGCCTCTGGATTCATGTCAGCAGCTCGTAGAAAACACCATAATCCATCAGACACAGTCACTCTCAGGTGTAACTCCAAACAGGAAGCTCTATATTGGAAACTTGCCTTGACCGATCCATCTGCATTCCTGTGAAGGAAATCAATCAGAGGGTGAAATAGCCTGTTATCTCTTGGAGTTCACTGAATCAGATTGCCTTCTGTCATCAAGGTAAAGAAAAGACTAATTGACCGACAGAAAAAATGAATCTGCAGCTTTACATCATCATTTTATAAAGAAACATTAGATTACCAGCTTTACAAATCAGAGGATATCCTTTTAAATTGAAGATACTTGGATTTCAGGCAATTATTGGACCAAAAAAAAGTCTATTTGAAGCTGCCACCTCTGGCTCTGATTAGCATTTTACACTATTTAATGACATTTTATAAGCTTGAAAAATCTGCAGATGATTATGTCGACACAGTGTCACAAAATAGTGACAGTGGGAGGAGCTCAATATTTAGAAAACCTGCATTTGTCTCTCACCTATAAAAACATAAAAGTGTCATAAAAGAGGACTTTTCCTCCAGTAAAGTAGGTGGTGGCATGTGCAACCTCTAAAGCAATGCTTGCAATCTGCCATAAAACAGAAAGAAGAAGAAGAAGAAGAAGAAGAAGAAGAAGAAGAAGCAACTATCCACAGTTGATGCTGGAAGTACTATGACATTTCCACCATAAATTAATGCAGAAAAGGCACAAATTGGTGCATAAAAATCAGCAGAATGCAAGAAACATGTGTCATGTTGAAGAAAGTGATGCCTTCAAATTGCTTATATTGGATCCAAAAGTAAAAAGATCTTCAATTAAAATGATGTAAACCAACAACAGGCAGCGAGTCCTCACATTTTTGCAGCTTGGAGCAAAAAAAAGGGGGATTTCTGCTTGTAAAATGACTGACAAACCAATTAACTCTCTATATTGCAGCTTTAATTTAAAAACATAACCATCAGCTGACGGTGGCGAATGAATGAAAAATCAAGCATGAAGTGAAACATCTAATAATTAGAGTTTATAGTTTGTTTACATTGGTTTCATGGCAACACTTGAACAACCTATCAAAGCCACTGCACTCGTTAATTCAATATTAATCTAAGTGGAGTGACAGCTTAATGACCAATAGCCTTAAAACAAGTCTATACACTGTCACTGGAGCGTAATAACCGTGTTATAATGGATGCATACATCTTAAAAAAGGGAAAGAAAACAGCGCCAAGGCTGCTGACTCGTCGACATGATATCATTTGTGCAGATTGAGGTTTTACTCACTGACGCGCTTCACGGCAGCATGTGCAAACTCGACTACTATAAACAGACGTCAGCGGCTCCAGGTGAGACAGAGGCTGCTGTCCAATCAAAGTCACCGGACTCCAAACACGGATGACAAGCCTTTTTACAGATTTCTCTGTGTGTGTGTGTGTGTGTGTGTGTGTGTGTGTGTCTTCAGGGCTCCAGACAGACAGCGCTACTTACTTGGCCACTCTGACCCAGACAGTTGGCAGCCGGCCCGCGTGCATTACACCGGTACCTCAAATACAAGCCTGAAGGAGCGTCTGCAAATCAAAATAAACCACCTGACATCGCTTTTGAAGCTTTTTTTTAAAGTTTTGCTGCAAAAAAAATAACTTAAAAGCCGTCAAGAAGCTGCAGATGTGAGCTTGTAACGCCGCTACATGGAGATCCCGTGCGTAAATGTTTCCAAAAGTGCACATTTTCCACGTAAATGCAACTCTGTGAGGACCTCGCGGTGCCAAAACAGAAAAAAAAAATGCACACACAAGAGTGTAAAATGCTGAGGTTTAAAAATGCTCCGATCAAACTAGCGGAAAGACAGCGTCAGACAGTGTGAACAGATAGTTACCATGCTCATCTTCATGGTCAGCTCCGGTCCAAGTGTGCAGGCAGAGCTCAGGACAAAAGGCTTCTGCAGCTCTGAAGTTCCGCACACAAACCTCTGCTGCTGCTCTCCTCTTTTCATCTCCTTTTGGGCTCTGCCATCCTTTTAAAACTGCAGTCTCTCCCCTTCAGACCGTATCTCAGACTGTCACACACACTCACACACACACTCACAGAGAAAAGAGCAGTTATTGAGCTTTTCTCTCTAAGTCTTCCTGGCTCTATCTGTGATCTGTTGTCGTCTTTATGTCTTTATAATCTAGACTTCTTCTTGGTGGCTCAGAGTGGCTTAAAAAGTGAGTTGAGGTTGCAAGAAGGTGTCCTAGCTGCGTCCTCAGAGAGACCGCCACAGCGCAGCGCACTGCCTTTAAGTTAAAACAAAAAAAAAAAAAAGAAAAGAAAGAAAGAAAAAAGGAGAAGAAGAAGTGCATGCAAACACCAGCAGAAGTTGGCCTGGAGCTGCTCCTCCTCACTACATTGCAGAGACCGGGTATGTCCCAGTCCCGGACAGCAGCTTCAAATTGGCAGCTTTTTTCAGGGGGGGTGACGTCAGTGCAGATGTGCCTCTCTTCCATCAGCTGTGCGCATGTCTATCAGAGCTGCCCTGAAATAACACGAGCTCACGTAAAACCAAAGCTCTGTGGATAATATATCCGCTTTAAAAAATAATAATAATAATAATAAAAAAAATGTTTTAGTTATTTAGCTTGTTTGTTAACATTAAAACAAAGCTATGTACATGAAAATATTGAAATGTTTTATTTATTTTATTTATTTTATTTTAATTAAAATATTATTATTGGTTTGCTCTTTTTTATCCATAATTTTTATTCAGTGCTGCCCTGAAATAACACGAGCTCACATAAAACTAAAGCTCTGTGGATAATATATCCGCTTTAAAAAATAATAAATAAATTTAAAAAAAATTTTTTTTTAGTTATTTAGCTTGTTTGTTACCATTAAAACAAAGTTATGGACATAAGAATATTGAAATGTTTTATTTATTTCATTATTTTTTTAATAATTATTTTTATTTTATTGCCATTAAAATATTATTTTTGGTTTGCTCTTTTTTTGAATAATAGATTCCACTTTAAAAAAAATAAAAAAATATTTTTTTTTAGTTATTTAGCTTGTTTGTTAACATTAAAACAAAGTTATGTACATGAAAATATTGAAATGTTTTATTTATTTTTATTTATTTTTTTATTAATTTCTTATTTTATTGTCATTAAAATATCATTTTTGGTTTGCTCTTTTTTATCCATAATTTTTATTCAGTGCTGCCCTGAAATAACACGAACTCACATAAAACCAAAGCTCTGTGAATAATATATCCGCTTTAAAAAATAATAAAAAAAATAAAAAAATTTTTTTTTAGTTATTTAGCTTGTTTGTTAACATTAAAACAAAGTTATGTACATGAAAATATTGAAATGTTTTATTTATTTCATTTTATTTTTATTAATTATTTTATTTTATGGTCATTAAAATATTATTATTGGTTTGCTCTTTTTTTATCCGTAATTTTTATTTATTTAGCACTAAAAATAACACGAACTCACATAAAACCAAAGCTCTGTGAATAATATATCCGCTTTAAAAAATATAATAATAATATAATAAAATAATAAATAAAATAATAAAAAAAAATTTTTGGGGTTATTTAGCTTGTTTGTTAACATTAAAACAAAGTTATGTACATGAAAATATTGAAATGTTTTATTTATTTCATTTTATTTTCATTTTTTTATTTTTATTATTTTATTGTTATTAAAATATTATTATTGGTTTGCTTTTTTTTTATCCGTAATTTTTATTTATTTAGCACTAAAAATAACACGAACTCACATAAAACCAAAGCTCTGTGAATAATATATCCGCTTTAAAAAAAAAAAAAAATAAATAAATAAATAAAATTTTAGTTATTTAGCTTGTTTGTTAACATCAAAACAAAGTTATGGACATGAAAATATTGAAATATTTTATTTATTTCATTTTATTTTTATTTTTTTATTTTATTGTCATTAAAATATTATTATTGGTTTGCTCTTTTTTATCCATAATTTTTATTTATTTAGCACTAAAAAATAAATACTTTTTTTTAGGAATATACCCCAATATCATGTATTTTAGTAAATTAGCTTCTTTGTTTACTTCTTTAAATAAATGGACATTAGAACATTTATATATTTTATTTTATTTACTTTTAGTACTTTTACACTTATTACTGTCATCCTGCCAATGAAGTCACAATTTTTTTTGCACCAAAAAGAATAAATGAAAAAACAAACAAAAAACATAATACATTAATTTCTTTTTTAGCTTGCTTGTTTACATAACATTATTAGGATTCATAATATTTGTATTTTTTCTTCTTTTTTCATCCATCCTTGTTATTGTTGTTCTCATAAAGCAAAACTTTTTTTTGTTTGTTTTTTACTTTTTGCACTAAAAAAAATAAAGTAAATGAATAATAATGAAAATATATTAGAAAAGAATATTCCCTTGGTAAACAAAATGGAGTAGTTTAACCTTTAAAGCATTTAGTTGAGTAAAAGTAGAAATACCACATGACACAATAATTATAATAATAAATAATACAATAATAATACAATTCCAGTATAAGTTAAAGTCAATATACATTTTAAAATAATTTAAATTTAATTAATTAATTAAAAGTACAGATGTATAAGCAACACAGTGGAAAGTAATTAAGTACACAGAGGGAAATATTTATAATATTTAATATAATATAATATTTAAATATATACACAAAAAAAGTAAAAGACATAATGAGTTTATAACATATTGCTAAAGGTTAACTCAAAGGAATTATTTATTAGAAATACCACACTGTAATTCATTAAAGTTTTACTGTTTAAACAGTAAGGAGTGAAGTAAAAAATACAATAAAAGCTGCGGAAATGTGATGAAGCAGAAGTAGAAAGTAGCATAAAATATATAAATTCTCAAATAAGATATTTATATAAAAAAGTAGGATCTAGTATGATATATAAGAGATGTTTAAATGAGAAAAAAGATTAGAGAAAACTACAAAAAAAACCCTAATCTAATGAAAGAATAATATAGTCAACACATACTGCAGAATAAGTACTTTTACTTTTGATACTTTTTGATAATGATACTTCTGTACTTAATGCATGACATTTATTTGAACAATTTTTACATATCTGCATTTAAACTTTTCCTCAACTAAAGAATTTTCTTCCACCAGTTAACAAATTATACTTAAGAGTATGAAAAGTACTCAGCATTCTGAATACATTGTTATATTATTGTAGAAAATACTTAAATGCTGCAGACTGGGTTAGAAAGAGCTTTTTTTAATCATGTTTAGGTACTTTATCAATAATAATTCACTAATAAATGCACTAAAAATGCATATTTTGTGCAAATGAACATTGGATTTAATCTAACAAGTAGATTTCAAATAAATCAAGTGAAGTAAAAAGTACAATATTCCCTCAAAATTGTCATGCAATAGAAGTATAAAGTGGCAGTGAAAGTATCCAAGTCAGCAATGAATAAATAAATAAATGCACTCAACCTTTTGCAGGTTGAAATCTGCACAGAAGAAGGTGATATCATGCAGTAGATGATCACCCAGCAACCACAAATATCAACAAGGAACAATATGAGAAAAAAAAAGAAAATATTGTGACGTTTGTTTGGCACCAACTCTGTTGTATTTAATAATGAATTCTGCTGTCAGGCTAGTTTAACATTGACTTTTTAACCTGAAATAAATCAAATAAATATAGCTGCAGGCTATTTATAAAGTGAATTAAGTTATTATTGTTCGGTATTTTAGGTTTTAAAGGTCCAAAGACTAAATTGTTGGTATTTCAGGGGTCTGCTGTGGAGGGCAGCCCCGTGTTGTTTTGGTCTACGTCTATCTTTAGTCTGTAGGAAATTGAAAATCATGCCTATTCCTGAGTTTCAGTTACAGCCGCTCATTATGTAGGAGCCTATATCATTACAGCCAGGTTGTCATTACCAGCTCTCCTGCAGCAGCAGACAAGGTGTCTGTTGGCCAGTTTGTGGGAAGCAGCGCCGCCGTGTGTCTGGAAGAAGAACTGCAGGGGGTTTAAACGACCAAAAGAGACATGAAATTATCAAAAAAAGCACTGCAGGGGCTTTAAATGAGGTGCACGAGGGGTTTATAGATGTTTTAAAATCATTTTTACATGCTCATATTATCATTAAAATACATTTTTAGACAATCTGCTCCGTCAAAGGTGATTTTTAGTTCAGATTATGTGCAATATGCACCTTATTTGTTTCATAGTACGTCACAAGGACATAACTACCCTAAAAATAATAGCAGACCAAAGGACCTAACAAAGGACCTAAAATGACCAAAAGAGTCACAAAACGACCAAAAGAAGAGACAGAAAACGACCAAAAGAGACACAAAACCATCAAAAAAGACACAAAATGACCAAAAGAGACACAAACCTATCTAAAAAGACACAATATTACCAAAAAAAGACAGAAAACGACCAAAAGAGACATGAAATTATCAAAAAAAGCACTGCAGGGGGTTTAAATGAGGCGCATGAGAGGTTTATAGACGTTTTAAAGCTATTTTTACATGCTCATATTATCATTAAAATACATTTTAGACAATCTGCTCCGTCAAAGGTGATTTCAGTTCAGATTATGTGCAATATGCACCTTATTTGTTTCATAGCAGCAACATTTTTATACTGCATATTCATATTTATTCTGCACTGGAATTCTACTCCTTAATACATACTCCTTCTTTAGACACTTTATTTTTTATTGTATTTTTATATTTTATTGCTTGAAGTATGCCTAGGTTGTTCTTTTTATTTAATTGTGTTGTTATTGTCTCTGTGTGTAATGCAAAAATACCTTTTAAAAAAAAATATTACTCGCCCAAAAATATGTGTATGTATTGGATACAACATTTAAAAGTTTAAATGTGTCATAAAGCACAAATAATCCGTATAAGAATATATAGATATAAAGTTAAAAAAAATAAGCAGAATTATTGTAATTAACCTGAGAGATTTTTCTTTTTCTTAATTTCTTGTTTCTCTGTACGGCAATGGAAAGAATATTAAATAACAGTAATAATAAATAATTATAAATGTAATATACCTTTTTTATAATAATTATGTTATTTATAATACAGTTTTTATTTATAAATAATATAATTGAAAATATATAAATACCAAAACAATTCTATTATTGTCCTTTGGTGATTTATGTTGAAGCAAATAAACTAGTAGTGAAAAAAAAAACAGAAACTATCTATCTATCTATCCTTTTTTTAACCGTCTCCTCTCTCTTTTAACACCTGGACTCTTTTTATTTTTTATTTTTTTTAACTACTATTTATTGCCCCTCCACTATGGAGGTATTAGTAACTTATTTATTTCACTAGGCTCAGCAAAGACTTTATTATCTGCCATATGTTTAGTGTGGGCTGATGGTGTGTGTGTGTGTGCAGTGGTGGAAAGTAACTAAGTACATTTACTCAAGTACTGTACTTAAGTACAATTTTGAGGTACTTGTACTTTATGTGAGTATTTTAATTTTATGTAACTTTATACTTCTACTCCACTACATTTAGCTGACTGAGAATTATACAAGTAGGCCTTTTTCAGGGAACAAGAAATGGGTTAACAACTTAACTCTATGGAGTCTTGGGCTATTTTGTCCATTTTTGAATTCTTTTCATGTCTTTGTAAGTCATTTTGTGTCTTTTTTGGTCATTTTGTGTCTTTTTTCAGTCATTTTGTGTCTTTTGGTGTCTTTTTTTGTCATTTTGTGTCTTTTTTAGTCATTTTGTGTCTTTTTTTAGTCATTTTGTGTCTTTTGGTGTCTTTTTTTGTCATTTTGTGTCTTTTTTTGGTCATTTTGTGTCTTTTTTTAGTCCTTTAGTCCAACATAAAATGTGATTTTGAATCTTTTTTTTTACTTTCAAAACACTATCACGCTCAATAAAGAATTTTAAATGTTGCAAATGTGCATTAATTTCAGAGTACACTGAGACATTAAACTGCATCATTTTCAATTCAATTCTGGAAAAGTTGGTGTGTTCTAAAACTTTTGACCAGTAGTGTATATATTGTTGTATATAATAAAGTTCTTTGAATTGAATGTAACTGAATTAGAACAAGGTGTGTCAGCTGTATAACATCGATGCTTATAACTATAAAAGAAATAAAAGATAATTATGTTCACAGTAAAAGCATGTGACTTACAACCTTTGCTCACATCCACAGTGGATACTTCATACTTCTGCTTTTCTACATTTCAGAGGGAAATATTGTTGTGTGTTTTGTTTTGCATAATGAGTTTATTACATATTGCTAAAGATTAACCCAGTGGCTTGCAGCAGCAGTGGAGGAAATATTCCGACTGTAAAAATATATCTGCAAACAAACAGTGCAGTAAAAAGTATTCAGATCCTTTACTTCAGTAAAAGTACTCATACCACACTGCAGAATCACTTCACAACCAGAAAAAGGTCTGCACTGAAGTAAAAGTATACAAAATATACTGAAAGTATCAAAAAAATAAAAGAAAAGCACTTATGTAGAATCGCCTCACTCAGATAGTTTTTTATATTCCAAATATGTTATTGGATAATTATATTTGATGCATTTAAATTTTATATTGCACAAATGACTGAAAACACATATTTAATATTATTTCAGATGCAACTGATAGAAATATAATTGGCGAAGTTGGAGTTTCATCTTTTTTTGTTGTTATTCAAATGTATTATTATTATTATTATTATTATTATTATTATCATCATTATTGTTCTCAAGTGGTTTTAACCAGATGTTTTAAAGCCCAAGGCCTCATTAACCCTTTTTTTAAAATTTGGTTTTATTTATTTGCACAGTTAGAATTACATAAAATGACAAAGAAAACATATAATGTAAAGTGCAGGGAGAGGCAGAAAACCTACATGGGCTTATTTATTTAAAGCCTCCACCTAAAATTTCATAGTTATTAGAAAATAATAAACTGATAATAGAAAAAACAAATGTATAACATCAACCCTTTATCAGGCGAAGAACTATATTTGGTAACTTCAGTTGATATCATCAATATTTCGAGAAAAAAGTTGCAGATTTACTAGATTAAAGTGTCAAATCTACAAGAAAATAAGTCACAGATTTATGAGATTTAAAGTGGAAAATCTGCACGAAAAAAGTTGCAAGTCTGCAAGAAAAAAGTGTGAAAAACAACTTTTTTCTCCCAGATTCACCACTTTAAATCTCATAAATCTGTGACTTATTTTCTCGTAGATTTGCCACTTTAATCTCGTAAACGTTTTTCTCAAAATATTAAATTCCGTATGTTTTTTTTTCACATTCTGGCTGTATGTAATATCCTCCAATATTCTCTAGGGTTGGAATTTGGAATTTGCAAGTATTTCAATGAGTGTCCTATTAAGGGTTAACGCTGCATTATTATATTAAAAATCTTTTTATTTGATTGGGTTGAAATTCATCATCATTTGCAAAATGTATTCTCAATTGTTTTCCCCTTTTTATTTGAAACTGTGTATCTCGGTAATATATTACTAGACGGTTTTAGCAATACAGACAAGAAATTGCTTTATATTCTTTTAGCAGCAAGCAAAAAGGCCATCTACAGTTACAAATGGACTCATTTTACAAAACCTGGTCAAAATGGACAGAATATGTTAAGCCTACAAGTTCTGATTTTATATAAAACTCATTTAACTAACAACGACTGCTGCAAAGAATAATAATAGGAGAAAATGATGACGCTGTGTGATATTGGTACCCCCCACCTCAACTGTTCTTCTTCTTTGTTCTGTATAAAATGTAAAAAAATTCCTCAATAAAAAAGTTAAAAAAAAAAAATAAAAAAAAAATAAAATCTTTTTATTTGGCATACTTTTATCAAGCATATGGATAAACTCCCATCACATATGAAAATAATAACAAATTCAATTAAAATGTTGGAAAATTTTTAAAAGTGGTGTTTTAAAGGTTTTGAGTGTTTTTAGTTTGAATTTTCTCTTTAATGATGCTTAATTTTTTTATTTAAATTGTAAATTTCAAGCACTTAGGTACCTACTAAAAAATCTCAGCAGCAGATCAGAGCTAAATAAACTGATTTTGGTTCATTATTCTTGAAAGTGCTTGAATTTTTTGTGCTTGTAAAGCAAAACGAACCCGGCTTGTGAGAGATTTAATTACCCATAATTGTGGGATTTTTGTTTTAATTGTTATGCATTGATTGATGTTATTGTTTGATAATTACATTTATATAATAATTTACAGGATTATGTCCTGTACAGTGAATGTTTTCATTTCATTATTTATTTATGCCATAGTTCTCTTATTTTATTTATATTATTCTTTATTTTGTCATGTAAAATAAATGCTTTTGATTGTTACGTATTCATTTTTTATCATGTTTATTTATTTTATATTTTGTCATGTACAGTGAAAGTTTTTGATTGTTACTTAATTTATGTTATCTATATCTATATAATATTATTTATTTTTGAATATTTGTGCTGCCAAAGTATTGTTGTATGGTTGGTCTATTATTTGAAAAATCAGAATAAAATATAAAAAAAATATTTTTTAAGTTAAGTTGTATTTATCTATTAAGTATTTATTTAAAATGTTAATTATTTATTAATTTTATTTATTATTAGTCATTTATCTAATGTTCTATTTAATTCTATATAGATGTATCTCTTTTATTCTGCTTTTTTACATTATATTTTATTAACTTTGCATTGATTCACTAACTTTGAAATGTTTTAACTTCTCTAAAAAGTTTCCTCTGTGCATGTAACATGCTTTTATGAATAAAAGCATTATTTTTGCTCAATCATCCGCTTGCATTTATAATAATAATAATAATACATTTTATTTGTAAAGCACTTTTCATTTGTTAAAAGCAATCTCAAGGTGCTACAGAGTACAACAAGATTAAAAACAGGTTAAAAGGCCAAAGCACAATGTTACATTTAATAAAAGGCTTTTCTAAAAAGAAAGGCTTATTTTAGGCCTTTTTTAAAAGTTTATATTTCCTTCCAAAAGTTATGAAATTAAAATTCCTGTTAAGAGAGAATGAAATGACTGTAGTAAAGGTTTATTGCACTACTGTGCTCTGTGTAGGTGTGTTTAACATCTACGTGGTATAAAACAGCTGTAAAACCTGGACTCTGCATCGAGCACCTGCTGGTTATAAAGACTCACACTTCCTTCTTTTATCAGTTTCACCGTCCTTCAACTCTCCGTCCATCAGGTAAGATTTACCTCCTAACGACCACCGTTTGATGCTCAAAAGAGCCGTAATCTATCCTAATCTTTGCTGGGGGAGACAGAGAAGCTACATCACAGAGTAGAAAAAATCTGTTTAATTTACGGTAAAATACCGGCAGCTGTGGTTGCCAGAACTTCACCGTAAAAATTACAGTGAGTGGATTTTCTATTCTAAATTTAAATGTAAATATCAGCAAAAACTGTAATTTAGACTGAGTATTCCTGTTATTTTTAGGGTAATTGTGTCATTCATTCACACATCATGGTATTTCTCCATAAATTTTGCATGAAAATGTTATATTTTTACAGCAAAACTGTGTGTTTCTTCCACTTTATGGCAGAAAAAAGTAAAAGTTTTGTGCTATTCTTTGATTTGATTTTGATTCATTAAAAGTGTCTAATATGGTGATATACAATTTTTTATTTTACGCCCTATTTCTGATGTCTTTGACAGTGTTTTACTGTTATTTCTACAAAGATTTTTAACAGTGTACTTCATCAAAGCCTTCCACTTCTCTATTGATGGTGCTTCCTTATTCTTCCAGTTTTTCAATATTAGTTTTTTAAGGATAAGAGAGGAAAAAAGTGTCAGTAAAACTGCACTTAACTCGATGTTACCTGCAGTTTTACTGCATTGTAAAAAGTTAATACTACAGTCAAGTACTGTAAACTTACCCTGATGTTGTATTTGGTCCTGTAGACGCTGTAAAGCATTTATTTTACATGACAAAATAAAGAATAATATAAATAAAATAAGAAAACTATGGCATTAATAAATAATGAAATGAAAACATTCACTGTACAGGACATAATCCTGTAAATTATTATATAAATTAAATTATCAAACAATAACATCAATCAATGCATAACAATCAAAACCAAAATCCCACAACTATGGGGAAGTAAATCTCTCACAAGCCGGGTTCGTTTTGGTATTTCTCTATAAATTTTGCATGAAAATGTTATATTTTTACAGCAAAACTGTGTGTTTCTTCCACTTTATGGCAGAAAAAAGTAAAAGTTTTGTGCTATTCTTTGATTTGATTTTGATTAATTAAAAGTGTCTAATATGGTGATATACAATTTTTTATTTTACGCCCTATTTCTGATGTATTTGACAGTGTTTTACTGTTATTTCTACAAAGATTTTTAACAGTGTAGTTAAAATGAGCCCTGTCTTTACAAAATTAAAGCACTTACATAAATGCATCAATACAAATAATCCAATAATATATTTAGCATATATAAAATAATATGAGTTGGTCCATTCTGCAGAACGAGTACTTTTACTTTTGATACTTTATGTACATTTTAATGCTGATACTTTTTATTTTTACTTCAGTAAGTTTTGAATGCAGGATTTTTACTTAGTGAAGTGATTTCACAGTGTGGTATTAGTACTTTTACTTAAGTAAGAGATCTGGATACTTTTTCCACCACAGTGTGTGTGTTTGTTTATTGTATGTATTGTTGTATTGTTGCTGCTCCTCCACATGTGAAGTTCCTAACGGAAAAATAAAGTTTTTACAGCAAACTGTGTGTTTCTTCCACTTTATGGCAGAAAAAAGTAAAAGTTTTGTGCTATTCTTTGATTTGATTTTGATTAATTAAAAGTGTCTAATATGGTGATATACAATTTTTTATTTAACGCCCTATTTCTGATGTATTTGACAGTGTTTTACTGTTATTTCTACAAAGATATTTAACAGTGTAGCTCTTCAGCTCAAGAACAAACTATGTCACAAACTCTTTCCATCGGACAGATCTGCTCCTGATCATGGCTGTGACCAACCAACCAGGCAGTTATCAACCTTCTGACTTCCAGACCGGTTTGTGTGATTGCTGCGATGACTGCGGCACCTGTGAGTAACTCCTTCCTTACTGGCAAATCTGATTTTCAAGCAAGATTCTGTGTTTTTCTCAATGCATTCCCCCTCTGAGCCAGGCTGCTACGCTCTGTGCTGCCTGCCGTGCCTCGGCTGCTCCATCGCCAGCGACATGGACGAGTGCTGCCTGTGTGGTCTGACTGTGTTAATGCGCAGCGTCTACAGGACCAAATACAACATCAACGTAAGTTTACTGTACTTTACTGTAGTATTCACTTTTTACAATGCAGTAAAACTGCAGGTAACGTCGAGTATCACAGCACTACTTTTAGACGAGACACTTCAGGCAAAAAACTTGCACTGGTCAATTCCACTTTAGGCTATTTAGCTTCTATAACATGTTGAATTTAAGAATTAAAGTGGAAAGAAAATATCACAAAACACATTTAAACGTTAATTTGACTACCGGTAGTTGCATAAATGGATTTCTTTCTAAATTTATTTGGGGTTTAATTGTCAGGCAATCAAACAAAATAGATTTGAGAGCAAAACTTTTAAAACTGCAATCAAAAGATGTTAATAAATGCAAGTCAAATTAATTTGTGAATAAAACCTATTATTGGGATCAAAAAGTTTATGTCCATGTCCGAACAGCCCCCACAGTGGAGTGTTTTAAGTCTCATCTCAAGAGCCATTTTTATTCCTTGGCTTTTTAACACTGCGTGAGTTTTGTGGTCCTCTGTGTCTTTTATTTATTTATTTTTTATTTTATTTTACTACTTTTAACTACGTCTTTTATTTAATTTTACTATGTTTATCTGTTTGATTGTATTGTTTTATTTGTGGCATCATTTTAGATTTATACACTTATTATTTATTGCTGATTGGTATATGGAATTGTTTGTTTTATTGTTGATTTTATGTACAGCACTTTGGAGACGTTTGTGTTGTTTAAATGTGCGAAACAAATAAAGGGGATTGGATTGGATTGGATCAAAAAGTTTAGTTTGCAGAGTCTAAAAGTTAAGTTTGCAAGGTCCAGAATGTTTTATTTTTTTCCAAATCCAAAAGTTAAGTTTGCCAAACCAAAAGTTAAGTTTAAACCCAAGATATCTCCCTCCAGTAAAAGTCATGTATGTGTTTCAGGGCTCCCTTTGCAACGACTACATGACGTACATGTGCTGTGGGATGTGTGCCGTCTGCCAGCTGAAGAGAGACATCGACCGCAGGAAGGAGCAAGGCATCTTCTGAGTGGACAGGTGAGTGTCGTATTAAAAAAAAAAAAAAAAAGAAGACACGTCATGAATACTGCGTCATGAATGAAACATTTATGGAGCTGTTGAAATAATGGGAAACCCTGTGTTTACTTTATCTTCTAGATGGCGTCAGGACAGCAGACGAGTTGTAAACGTGGCGACTGCTGTGCTTACTGAAGATACGTTTATAGATAAGAGACATTCTGTCTCTATGAAACGATATTCAGTATAAATGACTATCCTGGTGATTTCTTTTGCTTTTTTTTGCTATTCCAATTATAACCCTCCGAAGGAAATTACTTTCCCATCTTCCAGTCAGTTAAACATTAGTCAGAAAATTGTAAAATGAGTTCCTGTTAAAATAAAGTTTATCCTTGTTGTTAACAGGATGATGATTTAATCTGTAAAGGTGTTCTTTAAATTAAAAAAAACTCTAGAAGTCACTTGTTTTTTTTCCTTTTTGTGCTTTTCACTGAGTAAACCTTTCCGTTTTGCACTGAGAGACACATTTTTATGATCCACACAAGGCAAAACTTTAACTTATTTTAATTGCCAAACTAAGCTGAACTCACATGACATCAGGCGTTGCAGCATTTAGTAGAAGGGCTTTCACCTCATGCAAGCAATGCATATTTTATTAAAAAGAGTTAGACACGGGAAAAACCTGTCCAATGTCTTCAATATGTGTGCAGTGACTCACTCCTGCATCTCGAGGCACAAATGATATTACATGTTTTGTTTACAAATCCAAAAGGTTTTGCAAATGTTATGCATATTTAACTAAAGGTTGTGATAATACTTGTCAAGACTGTATAGTTAGACACGCAATAAATCTTGCAATGTCTTCAAAAATGTGTAGCAGACTTTCCAAGCTGAATGGTTGCAAAGTGCAAAGACCAGGAGAGGTGACGGCAGTAAATATCTCTACAACACAACACAGACACCTTTGACATCATGTAATAATTGACTCACTCCCCCATTTCAAATCACAACTCAAAACACATCTGTTTAAAACTGCTTATTCCCTCTGATCACAATTACCCTGTCCAATCTATCTTTTGTATTGTATTGTTATTAATTCTGTGTATTTTATTATATTTTATTGCTGAATCTTTTCTATCTTTTTTGTACGGTGTCCTTGAGTGCCAAGAAAGGCACCTCCAAATAAAATGTATTATTATTATTATCACTGTCACTATTTCACGTTCTACTAACTAAAAATATGATGAAATCTTACAAAACGCTCTCAACGTACTAGCCTCATTCTTTACAGCCGAGATATCCGACAACCAGAACTAATGTCCTGGTAGTGAAACAAAAGGACTTTTCTGGGAGGGATGCAGGAAGACAACCCTGAAAAAAATGCATTTTCGTATAAATGCTTCAAAATTGTAATAACACGAGTAAATTTCTACTGAAGCAGAAAACCCGCTTAAATGACATGACCATGACGCAGAAGGATTTCTCTCCGCTTTGAATTTAATTATCTTTGCTGAAATTTTATAAGTGTGGACTGAGAAGGTTTTACATGACACCATGAATCAGGAACCACTTGACAGATATTGTGAGAATGTGTTGGAACGCAACAGCTCAAACAGAATCTTTCTCTTCTTTATGACTGTTTTACTTTCTGAATAGTCAAATTCAAAATTTAAACATGCCAAGTAAATAATATAAAGTCACATCTAAATGTTACACTGTAATCCTCCTGTGAGTAAATCTATGCCAGACACAGATCTGAAGACAAACAATGTCCCTGTGTGC